>NW_005198700.1:20611-50689 GCF_000372725.1 Emiliania huxleyi CCMP1516 | reverse complement strand
GGTCGAGCAGGGCGAGGCGATCGCCGGCGACGCCGTGGGCGGCGACGACGCGCCGCCCGGCGCGCCGCGGCTCCCCGCGACCGCGCCGGAGCACTGGCTGCTCGCCGCGGCGCGGCCGGCGCGCAGCACGGCCGACGACGAGGCGGAGGCCGCGGCGGCGGCCCGGGCGCGCTGGCTCGAGCTGCGCGGGAAGCAGGGCGGGCCCGACCAGGCGAGCGCCCCCGCCACGCCCGCGGCGATGGCGGCGACCACCCCGGCCGAGACGGAGGAGGCGGAGGGCGGCGGCCCCACCGCGCCGTGGCCGCCGGCGCCGCCCGCCGCGGCGTCGATGGGGGCGCCGGGCGGGAGACGGTGAGCAGCTTTGGGTTTCGCGAGCGTAGCGCGCACGCAGCACGCAGCACGGTAGCCGGTAGTCCGTCGGGTAGCGACGCAAGAGGGGTCCAGAAGATACAGTGCGTTCTGGTTCCGCTCGATGTAACAGAAAGAGTTTTTGTCCGACGAATCGCGACTCCACGGACCACACCGCACACCCCGGCCCACGCACGGCGCGCCGCGCGCGCGCGGCGCCGAGGGCCCGAGGCCACGGGCCACGCCGCGCACCGGCCAAAACGCCAACGCAAGGGGTCTTGTCTGTGATCTGTGATCCGTGAGGGTCGGCCCGCAGGCGTCTTGTCTGTTGCCTCTTCGTGAGAAGGTCGTCCGATAGACCCCGCCGATAAAAAGCCGTACCGTGTGGAGAAGCCCATAAGCCATATATTACAGGACAGGCACCTTTAGACCTTTTGTGCATTGACCATTGTGGTGACCACTTAGAGTCCTTACACTCCCCGCAGTTCGCACCTGCCACCTCTTTTGAGCGACACTACGTTTCCGCAGCTGGGGATTCTCCGGGCTTCCCTCTTTTACCCGTGCTGGCCGGATTCCTCCTCTGAACAACTCAAGTCTCAAGAGAAGTTCGATCGGCCCCAGTCTCGAACACTGGCAGAGAAAGAAGGCAGAGCCGGTCTCAATCTCATCTTACCGGAGGTGCCGTACCAATTTCCGCGAAGAGGCCACTGGCCAAAAGCGCATGTCTTGAAGGTCCGACACTGCTAGCCCATAGGGCCCTTACAATTTTCCACCCGTCCAGAATTCGGAGCACGAACCGGGACCACCGAGTCACGGATCGCTGGTCGAGCGACCCGGGGGATGCCCCGCGCGCCTCACCCAGGCGCGAGAAACGAACGATCTGCGAGGCGTGGCTGCTCATGCGGCCCGATGGGGAGGAGTGGGGCGGACTACGGGGATCGGCCTCTTACACCGCCCTTCCCTGCAGCGAGCCCCCCTCCAACCCACCCACGCTAGGTCTCGGGGGACGCAGGGGTCACACCCGAAGACCTCGAGAACTAGTCGGGGCAGTCGGAGAAGGGGCAACTCCGTGCACTGACGGTCCGCCGTCAGAAAACACGCCTGCGTGGATCGCGTCACACCAATCCTCGCTACGCAACGCAACCAAAGGATATCCACCTCGAGAACCTCGAGAGTCCCGCGCTTGCTTTTTACTTATCGAGAACGACCTTGGGGGACCCCTAGACTTAAAAGTGGGTGGGCCCTGGGGCGCCTGCGGCTTAAACGGCTTAAAACGGCCCGTTTTAAGGCTGCCTGGGCCGCCGACTCCTTGAACGGTCTTTTAACGGCAATATTGGAGAAAACGGCGCGGAATGCAGCGACCGTGCCGGTGAGGCCGATTTTCTTAAACGGTCTTAAAAAAACTCCGGACTCAGAACCCTAGGGGTACCCTAAAAGAGGGGCCGATTTTCTTAAAACCCTAGTGGGTGGATAACCTGTCAGACAGGCGGTCTCGCGGAATCTCGCGTTGACACAACCGCGGTGCGCGCCCTGTAGGTCGCCAGACCAAACCGCGCCGGCCTGGCCATGCCCGCATAGTGGACATTGACGGGTCCGGTCGGTTCCGCGCACGCTCATCGCCCGGATCGGCTGCGCCGCGCTGCTCTCGACGGCCTCTCGAGCGGGCGCAGCGCACACGCGGCACGGCGAAGGAGGGCGCGATACTCCACCGGTTCTTCGGCCGTCTGCCTCGGCGCACGACCCGCGGGGCACGTGCGCGCCTCGAGAAGCTCCGCCGCCCCGCCCGGTGCTGCCCACCCGCCTTCGGTGGCACCCGCCGACGCGCAGGCGCTCGCGCCGGGTGCGGCTCCTCGGCGACGTCGAGCGTGGTGCCCGACGGCTCAGGAGCCTTCTACCATCAACCACTACCACGGCCGCCACCGTCGGCGCCTTCGCTCGAGCTCTCCGAGGCCGCGTTCTGACCTCGTGCCGCGGCTGTCGTCGCTGCAGCAGCGACGAGGGCCGCGGCAAGGGGTGCAGCGGCGACGGGCGGGGCGGAGAGGCGCGGCCAGCTACCGGGCTGTTGCCCCCGCCTACCGCGTCGGGCCCCTGCACCCGGAGGCGGCTTGCGGCAGCCTTCCCGTGTCTCCGTGCGACCCGATGGGGTAGCCGGCCAAAACGCGCGCGTCTGTGAGATTTCCGGACTTTGAGTGTGCACCGCGGGAAATATCAAAGTGAGAGTGTACCAAAGTTAGTAGGTCATTTTGAAGGGTTGGTATAGGCCTTTCACTGGTGGGTAGCCCGGGCGTCGCGCGGTACGCGCCGGGCCGTCAGCGCCTTTCGAAAACAGCGACACTATCCACCTACTAGGGGTTTACGGTCTTAGACCAGCACGGCGTTTCACCTTGTCACTCCTTGCGTTGAGCACCTGTGTCCCATGCAAGCCGTCGGCATCGTCGTGTCGGCAGAGTACTGCCCGATCGCGGCTCTTCTCGGTGATAGCATCGACGACTCGTCGGTCATCGGCGGCTGCGCGTCTCCTCCTTCCCGCCTCGCCCTCGCCACGCTCGACGTGGACTTGCACTGCAGGGCCGCGATTGATGCTGAAGCTGTGACTTCTCCGCGTCCGTCAAAGCGCGTGTGCCGCGGCCTGGAGACGCCCTCGAGCCCGCAGCTCTCGCAGATGGCCCTTCTGCTAAACAGCGATATCGGGCCGGGCCTCCTCAAAACCCTCTTCTTGAAAGCGGCGCCGCCGCCTCTGCCGCCGATCCAGATCAAGCTGGGGGCTCACCCGGCGCCCAGCGGGTCGCGAAAGGACAAGCCGCAGCGATGCTCGCGATGCGGCGGCCTCGGCCATAAGGCGAGGACCTGCAAGCACAGCAGCTCAGGCGTGACCGCCGGTGTGTAGCCACCCTCTGAACTAAAAATAAGACGGGTCTCGCTAGGACCCTCGCCTCCAGTGCCTCCAATCAAGTCGCACCTCTCTTCTTCAGCGAATGCAGCGGCAGCACCACGTGCACGTCAGAGGCCGGGCCGACTGGCGGACCTGCATGCCCAGCCATGCCCCCCACTCCCCACACCCGCTTGGATCGATCAGCTGACAGCTCCATCAGCTCCCACCACCGCGTGTCGTGTCATGAAGCATGATAGATAGACATAGACATACAAACAAACGTACGTGTTAGATTTGTTTGGTATTGCTAAAAATCTCTCTCTAGACATATAGAAAGCATGAACCATCGAAAGAGGTCTGATCTCCAAAAAGAACTCTCGGCTCGCCGCGCGCGCCCGCGCCCCGCCCCTTTTGCGCAGCAACACCTTAAACTTCATGGCCCTCCAAATTCGGGTCGGAGCGTAGCGGAGACCGGAGTGGGACCCGAGTTTGAAAAAGGCGACGGACGCTTGCGTCCTAGCCTCCAACAACGCCTCCCCGGCGCAGAGGGGCCCCCGGAGGGATGCTCAACCGCCCCACGCCACGCCGCTTGCGGCGGTCCTATTCCCAGTTCGGGGCCACTTCTTATTTTTGCCTTGGAATAATTCTTATTTTGTTAAATTCTTATTTTTGCAAAGGAGGAGAGTTGGGACGCGACCAGCGCTCGCTCTTCGCCGCCGTGCCTCTCTACCGCCGCGCCTCTCCAGCGGAGCAAAATGGGCGCCCTGATCTCCGCCCCAGTCGCGTGCATCGGAGGGATGTGCGCGTCGTGCGTCGGCTCGTGCGCCGTCGGCGCGCTGTGCAAGTGCTGCACATGCCGCTGCCTCGCCTCGCCGTTCAAGACGAACGTGCTCTACTGCCTGATCCTCTTCGTTGCCACCACCGTCGCCCTGGTCCTCCGATACTCTGAGCAGGACATGGCGGTCGACACCTGGTCTACTCCCGGCTCGGCGTCATACACCCTCTGCGAGGGCGGCCGGTGCGAGGGCAACTGGGCAGTCTTCCGCATCTCGTTCACTCTCTCCTGCCTCTTTCTGACGATGCTGTTCCTGACGTGCAGCGAGTCCAAGGCGGCTGTGTTTGCGCACCGCGGCTTCTGGCTCGCCAAGGTCATCGGCGTCATCGCTGTCGGTGCCACCACCGTCTTCATGCCCAACGACGCGTTCGCCTACTACGCTTGGATTGCCCGCTTCGTCGCGCCCGGCTTTCTCGTGTACCAGGTGATCTCGCTGATTGGATTCGGCTACTCCGCCAACACGGCCATGGTGGAGCGCGACGATCAGGCACCGCCCGCGCCGCTCCTCTGCATCAGCAACTCGGGCGGCAACGTCTGGAAGGTGGCCAACCTGCTGCTCTGCCTCCTCCTCTACGTGGGCATCCTGACGGGCATCGGCCTGCTGTACGACCGCTTCCCGCAGAGCGGCTGCTCCTTCAACCCGCTGGCTGTCACCACCACGCTCCTGCTCGTCCTCCTCAACACCGCCCTCTCCGTCTCGAGCATCGCGCCGCACGCCGCCCTCCTCACCTCCGCCCTCGTCTCCGCTTACGGCACGTGGGTCTGCTACGGCGCGATGGCTGCGATGCCGTACGCCGAGTGCAACCCGCTCGCAAATAGCCCGGGCTTCGTCTCCTCCGTGGTCTCGATCTGCATCGCCACCGGCACCGTCGCCTTCCTCACCTTCAGCGCCGGCCGCCGCGAGACGGCGAAAATGAGCGCCAAGGAGGTGGCGACGAATGCGGGCCAGCTGGCGCCGGCGCCGGCTGCGGCGCCCGCAGCGGCGGACGCGGTCACCGTGAAGGTGGAGGGCGAGGAGGCCCGCGAGGACCCGCTCGATGAGGTGGCGCCACAGTCGTACCGCGGCTACTACTTTGTCATGCTGCTCCTCTCCTTTTACCTGGCCATGCTGCTGTCCAACTGGGGCACCGCCGCCGATGGCGAGGCCGACGCCGAGCTGCTGAACGGGTCGTACAACGCCTCGCTCGCGTCGGCCTGGGTGCAGCTGACGTCGGGCTGGCTGTGTGCGCTGCTCTACCTATGGACGCTCGTCGCGCCGCGGCTGCTGCCCGACCGCGACTTTAGCGTTTGAAGCGAGCTGCGTCCTGCGACGTGCGAGCAGCGAGGCCCGGCGGCTGGACCTGTGAGCGCCTTTAGCCTGGGATCAGGATAGTTTTTAGAGCACTGGACACTGGTTCCTATCCTTAGCTCCTTCAGATTACTGTGCGTTTCAGATAACGATTAACGTCAGACCATATTTGCTACATATGTTGAGTAAACACAACCAAACATTCATCATTCAACCGTGGCCGCGCACGCACGTGTGTGTGTACGCACAAACTCGCACATGGCTGACCGTCACCCACGGCCGAGCAACTCGCCTCTCGGTCTCGCGGCGCGGGAGACACCGACCGGCAGACGCAGTCCGCACGAGAGAGACTGGCGACACGCATGTGCCGCAAGGCGCAAGCGCATCGCGGCTCAAGCCATGGCCATTGGCCGACAGGTCCACCTTCGAGTCCTTCTCTCACACGCGGTAGCCGCTTCACAGCATCAGGGCTTCTTGTCCCCTCCCCGCGCTGGGCCGCTCGCCGCTGGGAGCTCATACACGTCAACCTTCAACACGAGCCTATTTTGGACGCCGCCCTGCTGGTCGAATCGCACCTCGGGCGACTTGTGCACCAGCGCGTTCGACGCCTTGATGGACCGAGCCGTGCCGTGCGGGAGCGGGAAGCGGGTACCCTTGATCAGCAGCAAGTCGCCGACGGCCACGCTCTCGACGAGCTTTGGGTCGCGGATGATGCACTTGTTGTTCCCGCAGTGCTGCAACTCCCAAAAGTCCACGTTCCCCTTCCTCGTGTACTCGGTGCCCACCACGCCCGTATAGCTAACGATCCCGCGGCCGACAAAGTTGTCGCAGTGCCACCGCGAGCAAACGTTCTCGCCAAAGAGCTCGAGCTTGACGCTGAGCTGCCGCACCGCGGGGCAGAGCGCCTTCCACGCGCGTCCCAGCGCGCAGGCGTCCTCGTGCAGCTGGCGGCTGATCGGGTCTGGGAGCCCGGCGCCGGAGAGCAGCTCAACGACCGCCGCCGAGAACCGGCTAGCCTCGCTGGGAGCGGTGCACGTCAGGCCCCTCTCCGGCCAGCGAGAGCACGCCTCATCGATGGCGCTCTGGAACTCGTCCCACCTGCCGTCGAAAGGCCGCGCCGCAACGAGGCCGTCGTACTGCGAGCTCTCGGCCTGGGCCCAGCGCGAGATGTCGTCGGTGGTGAAGAGCGCCGTTGTGTCGACTCGAGAGTGCGCTCCGCCTCCAAACGGCGGCAGCCACGAGCCGGGAAGGAGCGAGGTGTGTGGCAGCAGCATGCGAGACCTGTCGATGAACCCAAAGCGTGCTAGACAGCAGCAAGTGAAAAAAACCTGCTATGTCTCTTTTGAATCTTTGGCCCAACAAATTCTCTCTCCACCCCTCCTTCCGCCACGCTCTCCAAAAGCTCCCCGAGCATCTCGCCCTGCTCCGGCGGAGTCCCGGACGCCAGCACACACGGCTAGATATCATGGCGGGCCGCCTAGGCCCTGTGATCGGAGGTAGAGTCGGTGATCGCCGTTTCAGTTTCCCGGTTCTCTTGTTTAAAAGAAACTCCAGGATTGCTCAGAGGGTGCTCGGTCCCGCCCAACCTTGTCTGTCTTGGTCGCTGCATCTGCTAGCCCATCTCTCCTGCGCTAGCCCTACTGCCCCAACATTAACAGCATGCTGTGTGCCGTCGTCGTCGCCCTCGCTGCATTCCACGGGTCGGCCATCCACACGTCCAAGGTGGCGCCGCACATGGCTCTCGATGTGCCCGCGTCTGCGCCGGTTCGCACATCGTATGCGGACCTCGTGCCCCACAAGAGCGCTGAGCAGGACAAGGTCAGCCTCGGCGACGGCTGCGAATTGTGTGGCGGTATGGGAGGCTGCCCTGTGTGCTCGACGCGGGCGGCGCCTGCTGGGCGCCGCATCTTTGACCTGGGCTCGTGAGTCTACGGTCGCCGGCGCCTCTGCGTGGGGCGTACTCTCTGCTTGGGCGACCTCTCCACCTCCACTCCGACGGACGGAGGTGTTGTATGAGCCGAAGTCGGCGCTAGGCGCGATGCGCCGCGACAGTTTTGAGAGCTGTTCTCTGGCGGGACGGCTGCTACACTGTACACAGTGTCTGGCCGTCGGCCTCCGTAGATGTACCTCGTCACGCGGGCCCGTGCGCTTGAAAGGATTCTTTTCACGACCGAAGTGAGGCTTGTCTCAACTGAGCTTGACCAAAGGTCCTCCGACGCGCGACGCGTCGTGCGCTCGTGCCACGTGAGACGTGACCGAGAGGCACGTGCGTCCGTGGGACGCTCCCACGCAGCGTCGCCTGCGTCGTGGACTGTGGTCGTCGCGCAGAGCTGCCGATAGGAGCCCCTTCGCCGCTGCGGCTGTCCGCGCAGCCGAAAGAAAGATAAATAAATAAATAAAACAGACATCCCAAGCTAGGGCTGGGTCGAGGACAGACACGTCCCCACCTTTGCAGGATTTTGCAAAAGCGAGGGGGGAGGGCGCATCGCGGCGCGGAGAGGGCTGGGCACGGGCACAGGGGGTCTCTCTCGCATAGGATACGCACTCGGCGGCACGAGGGCAGGGCTGGGCGTCCTATTTGTGCTCCCCTCGAAAGAAAGAGAAAAACACCCGCGCGGATGTTTTTCTTCTTTTCGCTTCTGCGGCGTCAGAGGCCCACCGGGGCACGCAGGCCGGGCTTCGTTGGGACCAGCATGCTCGCACTCCTCCTGCCGACCTGCATTGGGCTCTTCGACAGCATTGCGCCCGGACCGCTCCCGGCGGTGGCCGCCGCCGCCGCCTCTGCCGCCGCCGCCGCTGTGTGGCAATCACGCCGCACCCGGTGGCAGGCGGAGCAGGTCGAGGCGGCCGACGCTCTCCGAGCACGGCTTGGATCCCTCCTGCCCCTCCCACGCACATTTTTCCGCGTCAAACCGGCGGGGGGAAAGGGCGACGGGCTGTTTGCCACGAATGGCATTGACGCAGGCACGTTCCTCTTTGACTATGAGGGCGAGCGCCTCTCCGCGAGCGAGATGGAGTCGCGATACCCTGGCAACCCCGGCGGCGACTACGTCATCTCGGCTGGCGTCGGAGCCGGCTTCATCGACGCAGTGACTCCGGACCGCCGCAACCTGGCGCGGTACATGAATCACGACGGTAAGGCGCCCAATTGCCGCTGCATGTGCCTTCCCGCTAGCCTGCCGAAACCGCCGTCCGTGCCCGCCACGCCCTTTAGACCTCCTGCCTTGACGATGGTCGGCTCCCCGCCCACAGGACCATGATGAGCCCAGGCGGGCGCGCGATGCTGTTCACCAGCACTGACGTCGAGGCGGGAGACGAGCTCGTCTGGGATTACGGCCGGGATCCTAGATGCACCAGCGCCCTCCACCCGCGCGGCCCAGGGTGGCTGCGGCGGCCCGCGCACACCCTAACCACCCCTCCGTCGCCCCATCCCGCCCCAGGCCGCCAGTTCTGGCGCGGCCGCGCCGCGCCGCTGTAGCGTGGCTCTCGGCGCTGAGCGAACACAGCGACCGATCCTACATGAACATGCATGCAGATGTGCGCGAGGCCATGACGCGTGAGGCGCTCCTGCACTGAGCGCCAAGCCCCGGGGGGCGCTGCACCTCGCTCCTGGGGGGGGGTTGGTGGCCACAAGGCATTGTCTGAGGCTGCGAGAACTCTGCGAGATACCAGATACGGGCCGTCGAGACTCCGAGATGGCGCACTCGCGGGTGTGCTATGCGAGCCGCTGCGTGGCGGGTTGTTTTGTACTTGTCAATGTTGGGTGTGTACGTACGAAAAGAGGAAGCCCCGCTGCGGGCGCGGGGGCCCTAGAGGGTATCCATGCGGGGGGGAGATGGGGTCCCATGGCCCGCCGCAGGCCCCGATTTTTTCGATTTTTTGCGCGATTTTCTTACTTGTTTTCTCATGGGAATTCGGCGTGCTTGCGGCCATATGCTATCACGCCTTGCGACAGCCTGTCGGCGCTGCTGACCGTGCCATGATGCACAATTGATCACCTGCATAGCTCGCGGCCTTAGTATCAAGCATTCAGTGACGACCTGATCGTACGGCCAGTAGGAAGGTGTCCTTCCATCGTGTGCACGCTTCTGGCGCAATGCGCGTCGCCTCGGATTGGCTGCTGGCACTCTCAAGGCTATGCCTACGCAGCCTCGCGCGCATGGGCAGTCAAGAGGGACCACGCACCTTCTCAGGACAGCGCCGGTGCCTCTCTCTTGGACCGGCAAAGGTGGTGGTCTCGTGTCACCAATGGGACCAGTGCGGCATCGCGCCATCGACAGCTCTGAACTGCGCCTCACCACTGACCGGGAAGGCCGCCAAGTGGGCCAGCACAGGTCGCACATTGTGGCAGCAGTCAGCAGTGCATGTCTGATAGCTAGAGCAGCAGCGTCAGGGTCGCAGGGTCGGATCGTGTCAAGCCTCTCGCCCGGCCGGCCGCGTGCAGACGTCGGCCTGTCTGCTGTCTGGAGTGACGATCTGTCGGGGCGGTCAGACGTCAGTACGACCGATCAGGTCGGAGTTTTCTGATGGTTGGAGGGTCTATCTGTATGTACTCCTCGAGATCTCTCCAAATCTGCCCTCTGTTAGACCGGGTTAGATCGGGAAGTCGGTGCTAATAGAGACTAATAGAGCCGGAGCCCCGTTTCCGCACTCACTGCTGCGCGGCGCACGGTGCCTCCGTCCGGGGGCCCCCGCGCCCCCCCACAGAGACACACCACTCACCAAGTCGCAAGTGTCCACCACACAGGGCCGTCAGGGGAACTAGTTTGGACGGACGGAAAAACACCCCCCCCTTTTATGCCTGACCCTGGCCATGGCCTCTCTGGGGGTGAGCTGGGCCGGCCGCCTCCGGGTCCGCCACTCGCACGGTGGGCTCGCGTCCGGGAGAGCATCCGAGACCCGCGGTTGTCCGCTCGCTGGGCGCGACCTACATGGAAATCCACTGCACACAGATATGTGCTTTTGGCGCCTATTGCTCGCTCTCTGTGCAATCGCAACGCCAGAGGCCGTGCTTGGAGAGTGTGTCGCAGTGCTGCTACGTCAGTGGATTGAGCCGCGACGCAGGCTCCATCGGTGAGCTGCGGCGGCGCTCCGGCCGCTCCATGCATGCTCTCCGGCGAGCCGTCGCAAACGCGTTTCCGTCCGCCCGTTTCATCGAGTTTGCCCGAGTGGTAAAATGCAATAATCTGCCCGAGTGGTCAACTAAAACTTTGCCTTTCGTAAAAGTTGCCCGAGTGGTCTGTGGGGAAAAAACGAAAATCGAGACGGACTTCTTGAAAATCGAGACGGACTTCTTGAACGGCCGGGCAACATGTCTTCCTTACTATTATTAATTGATGCTTTTTGCACGGCTGAGCCCCCCCCCCCCCTCCCCCGCGCCCACTCCCTGCCCTCTCCCGCCACGCACTCCGTCAGAGCCCCCTCCCCTCTTGCACAACAGGAATTTTGACAATTAACAAGATGGTGCGGTCTCCTGCAGGTGAAGGAAAGGCACAGCTCTCAGAACGATGGGCTTGCCCATCCCGGAGTGGTTCGATCCCACACAAACCCGAGACGGTGACGGGAAGCGTACGGCGGTCTCAGGCCCAGTGAGGTAGTGCGCCAGTCCAACCCGGATCCTGCTGAACAAGCTCCTCTTGTAGCTCGATCGGTCACACCGCCATCGCCGTCGGGGAGAGGGGGGACGACACTGCTTTGGCAGCGTGCACCTCGATCCTGTACCGTGTTTGTTATGACCCCCCCCAATGAACACCAGTGAGGGAGGGCGAGACGATCGAGGGGTCCCGTACCATGCGGAATCAGCCCTATCCAGTGCTCAAGTGCTCAAGTCAGGGGAACCAGGCGTGTGCCTTATGTATTTACGGGCTACATGGCTGAGAAGCACAAGGGCGCCGCGAGAGACTACACGCGTCGCGCGGCGCGTACGTAAACACGGTTTGATTGATTGATGGGAGGGCAGAGGCCCAACGTCGGGCGGCTTGTCGGGGTCCGGAGCATTCGAGGGGGGAACGAGGAGGGGGGAATGGGCGGTCGGCGTCGGGGTAGAAGCAACAGGGCGTACGGGGTAGCCGCCACTTTCCTGCCTCGCAAGGGCGGGGCTGTCCCGGAAAGTGAGAAACGCCGGGCAGCGTGGCGCATTACTGAACCCTCCCATACGTGCTTGTGCTCCTCCTTCGCTGTCCCATCTCCTCATCTCTTTCCCGCCTGGGCGGGGCAGCGGGTGGGCGCGCGGTGAGGCGTGACGTGTGAGTGTGTGCGACTGCAGCGGCGGACCGCTCGCAAGAGACCATTGGGTTTGTACTATTAACAACGACTAGAGGTCCCCCTGCGCGGGCCCCGCCCCCCATCATGGGGGCGGGGCCCTTGCGAAGGAGTGTAGTTAGTGTTGCAAGATCAAACAGTATCATATTCTACCTCCGACAGTATGGTCTGTCACGAACGAACAGGACGACACTGATTAGCAAACGCGGCAACTAATTTCTCATCCTCATCCGGCGCCATCATGAGCACCTCGATAGGGAGCATGGCGTGTATTTCTGCGGCTGCACTTGAGCATATCTCAGATCTCAGTTCGTCGAGCTCTGGCGGCGTTGGCGCATTTTCGCAGGGCACGTAATTTGCCCTCTGCGCGGCGGCCTCCTTGTAAGCCTCAGCCATCAACGCACGCGAGGTAGGAGAGCTGCACCGATCGAGCGCTCGCTGTATCGACGCCTGCCTCCTCTCGAGCTCCTGCTGCGACGGAGGCTCTGGTCGATATCGGGCCCGGGCCATATCGAGAAGCTCCTGCTGCACACGCTCAACCTTGGCTTCCATTGCTCTCAGCTCTGATGCTCGCTTGTGAGTGCGGCAAAGGTTGAAATAGTGTGCGTCGTAGTGATAATCATATGGTATTTGTTGGAACCCCTCGCAAGTGATGTTGTTTGTTCGAATCTCGTCCACAGTCAACCTCGTGTATATGTCTTGTGACACGCGCCACAGTGACATGGTGAACTTCCGTTGTTGGTGGCAGTATGCTTGATAGTCCGTGCTTGCGAACTCGCTGTCGCCGCTGTCCGGCATTCGCCCAGCTGCTTCTGCCCAAAGTCCCATGCTTTCATGCTCGTTGGCACAGCCCCACTCACGATCCACCAGGTTTGCCATACCTGGCTGGCCTTCTGAATGTAGCCCATCGCCGTCCTGCTCCTCACCACTTCCAACTTGCGCGGACCTTCGACATGAAATCCCTCCATCAGCTGGAACTTGTGCCAAATTCCAACGCTGTGGTCCCCGTTGCTGAACTTGACAAATCCCTCTCCCTCGAACCAGTGCGTCGTTCCATCCCAGTTCCATCCTCCATCATAGCAGGAGACGGACGCCGGCATGCCGTTCTCGTCATCGAGGTAGAGGCACACTCCCCTATGTCTTTCGCGGGAAGGCGCGCCTATGTAGACGGAGTCGACCCAATGCAGCTCAAGGTCTTCGTCCTTGACACCGGCCTGCTTCAGCTCTGTAATCCGCTGCTCTTTCTCCGACCGAACCTGTTGCATATCGATCGGAATTTTGCCGCCGAGCGTCGTGAGCGCGACTCGCCGCCGAGTGTAGTGAACGCAGGATGAGGGGGGCGGCTGTCTCCCGAGCAGCTCCTCCCACGCGCTCCAGAGGCGCTCCTCGTCCTCCTTCTTGGGTACGGCATGCCGCTGGACCAGCCAGGTGAGGTTGGCAAGCCGGAAGAACATTGGGCTTGTCGGAGTCCCGACAGACTCCACCCTCGACTTGCCTCTCTGCTGCTGCCTCTGTCGCACCCGCCGCTCACTGTCATCGACTGGCCGCTGCCGCTCTCGCCTCGTCTCGCGGACCTGCTTCTGCGCGCGCTCGCGCTCTGCCATCAGCAGCCTGCGCCTCCTGCGCTCCTCCTCCCACGCAGCGCGGTCGGCTTCAAACGCAGTGTTGTTCGCGTAGCGCTTGCCTGGCCCAACCTCCGCTCCCGTGATTGAGGAGCGTGCCGCAGCTTCTCCGGCAAGGGTGGGACGTTGATCGTCGATGGGCGTGCACGGGACGCCATGCAATCGCCCGAGCAAGTGCCTCTGCAAAACTTCCGCGGCGGACAGAAACGGCGAGGGAGCAGCTTTTAGTTATTGGAAGGCGCTCTCAAAGAAAGAAAGCGCGTCGCAAAACGCCGAATTTTAGCACCTTGGAAGAGCTTGCAACACTCCTTTCTGCCCGTCGGTCGGCCCCACTCTCACCTCACTGTGCCGGTGGCCCAACAGTCCACTGCCCCAGCTCCAGACGCAATGGCAACCATCACGAAGGTGCACGCGCGCGAGATCCTCGACAGCCGCGGCAATCCCACAGTGGAGGTTGAGCTGACGACGGCCGATGGCACCTTCCGCGCTGACGTCCCGAGCGGCGCTTCGACCGGCGAGAACGAGGCGATGGAGATCCGCGACGGCGGCTCGCGCTACCTGGGCAAGGGCGTGGCCACGGCCGTCGACAACGTCATCAGCACCATCGGCCCAGCCATCATGGGCATGGACGCGCAAGACGTGGCGGCGCTGGACAAGGTGATGCTGGACCTCGACGGCACGCCCAACAAGGGCAAGCTCGGCGCCAACGCCATCCTCGGCGTGTCGATGGCTGCGTGCCGGGCGGGTGCCGCCCACCGGAAGGAGCCCCTGTACGTCTTCCTTAACCGGCTCGCCGGCAGCCCGACGATGGTGATGCCGGTGCCGTGCTTCAACTGCATCAACGGAGGAGTGCACGCGGGCAACTACCTTCCATTCCAAGAGTTCTTCCTGATCCCGCTTGGAGCCAGCAGCTTCAAGGAGGCGATGCAGCTCGGCTCGGAAACGTACCACACGCTCAAGGGTCTGCTAAAGAAGAAATACGGGCTCGACTCGACCGCAGTCGGCGACGAGGGCGGCTTTGCGCCTCGCATAGACTCGCCGGAGGAGGCGCTCAAGCTGCTCGTCGAGGCCATCGACGCGGCGGGCTACACGGGCAAGATCATGATCGGCTCCGACCCGGCCTCCTCGGAGACCTACGACAAGGCCTCGGGCAAGTACAACCTTGACTTCAAGAAGCCCGAGGGCGAGCAGACGCCAGCGAGCATCAAGAGCGGGGATGAGCTGGTCTCCTACTGGGTCGAGATGGCCTCCAAGTACCCCATCGTACTGCTCGAGGACCCGGCCGATGAGAACGACTTTGAGTCGCACGCCAAACTGACTGCACGCCTTGGCGGGGCGGTCGAGATTGTGGGCGACGATCTGTACTGCACCAACCCCGCCATTGTTGAGCGCGGTATTAGCTGCAAGGCGACCAACGCGATGCTTCTCAAGGTGAATCAGATCGGCACCATCAGCGAGGCGATCGCGGCGTACAAGCTCTGCGTTGACCAGGAGTGGGGAGTTTTCGTCAGCCATCGGTCTGGCGAGACGGAGGACTCCTTCATCGCCGACCTCACGGTTGCTCTCGGCACCGGGCACCTCAAGACGGGCGCACCGTGCCGCTCCGAGCGGCTGTGCAAGTACAACCAGCTGCTCCGCATCGAGGAGGACCTCGGCTCGAACGCAATCTTCGCCGGAAAGGACTTTCGTAAGTCTGGGAGGTTCTAGGCACTCCTCGCCTGTGTCCAGTGGCAGTCCCCGGACCTAATCCGATGAGAGAGAAAGAGATCTTAACGCGAGTAGCCGGACCTGAGTGAAGAACAGTCAGAAACAAAACAGACAGCCCAAACGAGGGATGAGGTCCCCACCTGCAGGATTTTGAGCAAAAAAGAAAGCAGTCTGCCCCGCGCGCAAGCTCACCGCCAAGCATGAGCGACGCCTACTCCAAGCTCAAGGTGGCGCAGCTAAAGGCCAAGCTCAAGGAGCGCGCTCAGTCGGGTGCGGGCGAGAAGGAGGATCTCGTCCGCCGGCTGCAGCTCTGCGACGCTGGCGACAAGCACGCCTTGCCCGACGGCCGCAACCCCACCACGCTCAAGGCGGCCGAGTTCCGCAAGGCGCTCGCGTCGCATGGCCTCCCGTGCGATCTGTCGATCAACACCCGCGACGAACTGATGCAGAGCCTCATCGACGCGCTGAAGTCTGAAGGCGGAGGGACGTCGGCCGAGGCTGGCTCCTCGGCCGGCGGAGGGGGCGGCGGTGAGGATGCCGACGAGCTGGCGACGCGTCTCGCCCTCCAGGTGCTGGAGCTGGGCGAGGCCGGCAACCCCGAGGGCGTGTTGTCTCTGCTCGGCGCCGCAATCACGCGCGCAACGCCATTCGCCGCACAGCGCAAGGCGTACCTCAGCCTCGCGCGCATCATCCACCCCGACAAGCTGCCCAAGCTGGGCCAGGCGACCAAGGCGTTCCAGCACCTCGTGCGCGCCTTTGAGGTGCTCACGGCGCCAGAGGCGCCGCCGCAGGCCGCCAAGGCCGCGGCGAGGGCACACACCGCCATCTCTCGCTCCAACGACGGCTGCTTCAAGACGCATCTCTTCTGCCCGCGGTGCAAATCGCAGTGGGGAAGCGCCGACTCGGGCGTCATGGACTTCGGCGCGCCGCCAGCCTCTCTCCGCCCTCCTGCTGCCTTCGGATCAGCGGCCCTCCCACTGCCAAGGCTGCTCTCGCCCTCACACCGCCGCTTCCGCCCCCCCCCTCCTGCCGCGCCCAACAGACTACAACTTCATGATGCAGGGCCTCAAAGTGTACTGCTGCGCCCTCTGCCTCTGCGACTTTGGCTGCATGACCGCCGAGCACCGCTGCCCGCTCTGCCGCAAGCCGTTCGAGTACCACCCCCGCGACTACCACCGGCAGGTCACCTGCGGCAACGCGCGCTGCTCCGGCACCTTTGGCTTCTGGCTCTACCACGTGCCGGCCCGGGTGCGTCCCTCCGCCGCCTCCGCCTCCGCCTCCGCCTCCCCACGCCGCGGCCCTCTCTCGGTCAGGTGGAGGACGACCTGCGGCAGGAGGCGAGGAAGGAGCAGGAGCGGCAGGCCAAGCAGCGCGAGGCGGCGGCGGCGCGTGTCGCGCGCGCGGCGCGCAAGGGCACGGGCGGCGCGTCCGAGGCGGAGAGGCGCGCGCAGGGGGAGAAGCTCTTCGTCGCCGGACTGCTCGACGCGTGCCCGCGCTGCGGCTTCGAGCCTCCGCCGGGCGTGAGCAGGGAGGAGCTCGCCGAGCACTTGGGGTGCTGCACCGACAAGAAGGCGCACGCCGCACACGCGGCGGCGGTCGCGGCGGCGGGCGAGAGGAGGGCGAAGAAGGCGGAGGCGAGGGATGCACAGGCTGAGGCTCAGAACCTGGCGGTGTGGCAGTTTCTGGGTGGCGACGACTCGCAGGCGTGGCTGCTCACCGACACGCAGGTCAAGAAGCAGTGCGAGGAGCGGGGACTGGCGACCGACGGGACGAAGGAGGAGATGCTCGCGAGGATGGCGTCGCACGCCTCGGGGCGGAAGATGCTGACGGCCGGGCGCGCGGCCGCAGGCGGCGGCGGCGGCGGCGGCGGCGGCGGCAAGATTTCCGCGGCGGCACTGCCCTCGAACCTGCACTCGATGTCGCTGCCGCAGCTGCGGGCGGTGTGCGCGGCCAACGGCCTCACCCCGCGCGGCGACTCGACATCGGACCTTATCCATCAGCTCGAGGCATCGGCCTACGCCGGCGAAGAGGCGGTCCTCCTGCTCGAGGAGCCGGCGGGGCGGGGCGGCGGCGCCGGCCGGAGCGCGCGGGGGGCGGCGGCCAAGCCCAAGCGCAAGACGCCTTGCGACGACGGCGACGACGGCGACGAGTCGGATGGCTGGCAGCCCGAGGAGTCGTCGTCACGCCGCAAGCGCGCCGCCGCCGGAAAGAGCTACAAAGAGGAGAGCGACGACGACGACGAGTGAGCAGAGAGCGAGGCGGACGCGCGGCTGCGGACTGACGGTCTCAGGGCGGAGCCGTTGCGAACTACGCTCTATGGACCTAGTTCATCTGCCCGGCGTGTGGCGAGTGGGCCTGCGAGTCCGTGGCATAATCTTGGTGACCGACCTGCACAGACATATGCATAGAGGTTAGTACAGCAGAGTACCAGTAAAAGTACGAACGACGTAAACATATGCGCAACACACTACACAGGCGCACAACTCTCAACTCCTCGGAATGTCGCGCCCAGCCCGCTTCATGACCCCAAGAGATTTTGAGGATGAGGTAGTGATGCGATGGCTAGTTCCATTTCACTCTGTCTCTGACACGCTAATCTTGTTCTTAGCGTCTCCAACGGAGCTCCGTGTTGCTTCCAGCGCCCTCCCCCGCGCTCCCTGCGGCCATGGCCGATGCTCCTAGGAAGAGAGGTCATCTGGCTACCGCGAGGCGCGAGAGCGACCCAAGTCCCAACTCGTCGACATCGTCCGATGATGGTGCCGCAAAGTCAGCCTTCCGAGGCTATGAATCGTGGGGTCGAGCCGGCAGTAGCCGTGATATGTGGTTCCACCACCCCTTGTAGGCTTTGCCTCTGACCGCGCGCCGTTTTCCCAGGCTGCCTACCGTCGAGTAATGGGATAGAAAGGAAGGCTCGGCGAGCGTTAGAAGCGTGCTCGACCTTGTCGTGGCAGCCTGCACGGCAGCGCTGGCAGGCGCGATGAGCATAGTGCCACTTGACCGGAGACGGGTCGCAGGCGTCGTACCGAGCGCGTCGAGACCGAAGACCGTGTCCTGATGAGATCTGCACGGGTGAGTCACGTCGGCGTCAAAGGAGCGACGTGCGACCTGTCAGAGCTTGATCTCCGATCTCAGCGGCGTCGAGTCGTCCCCGGCGGCGACACTATTGTCCCTCCCCAGGACGCGCAGAGGCAGCTGCGATCCAGCCGAGTGGACGGTGGCACACACCGCGCCACCTGCTCGGAGCGGCCTGCTGAGCAGTGAGCTGACAGCTGTGTGCCGCCGTCTACTCGGCGGGGTCGCAGCTGCCTCTGGAAGGCACCGCGAGGGACATATTAGTGCGCAAATGGTCAAAATCAAGGTTTTGTAACGCGAGCTGTGCCACAGTGAAATGGAACTAGCCGATAGGGACATACGAAGCGAGGCGCGGGGGGTCCGCGCGTCCGGGGGGTGCGCGGGGAGCCGCGGCGTCGGGGCGGGGGGCGCGGCGCCATGTCGCGCGCGCGCGAGTGGCCGCCGGCCCGCGGCCCGGTCCCCCCCGGCGCCTGTTTTTTTTCTTTTTCGACATGCCCGGTGGCTAGGTGAACAGTATGCTTGAAATGTACACAACTGAGGCTTCAAACGACTCTCTCGCTCCGGCGAGTCCTCTATACGTGTATTTCGCGCGCGGGGAGAGCGATCGCTCCTGGCGCTGCGGTTTGGGCGGGCCCGCACGTGCGCTGCGGTAAGCCGAAGCCTACCCGCCGCGCGCCTGCCTGCTCTGTGGCGCGTCGGCCGCCCAGAAGAGCTCCTCTGCGTCGAGCTCGCGCGGCGAGTTGAGCCCCTTCATGAAGACCTTGGAGCCGCGCGCGAGGTTGATGGTGCGCTGCCGCCGCTCCGGCAGCTCCGAGACGGGCACCTCGACGAACCCGCGCTCGGTGAACCACTGCATGGTTCGCGTCGAGAGCGCAAAGAGGCGCGAGACGCCCGCCGAGATGGCGGTCCGCTCGAGGAAGGAGAGCATCGAGTCGCCGCGGCCCTCCTTGCGGTAGCGCGGCGAGACGACGAGGCAGCCTGCGCCGCAAAAGCAGTGTGGCCGACCGAGGCGTGGGGCGGGCCCGTTGGGCAGGGGCTCGGTTGGGGTTCGGGCTGGAGTTTTGGGCTTGTGTTGGGGTAGGGGCTGGGGCATGGCACACTGTGTGGGGTTGGGGGTTGGGGTTGGGGGGGGATGGCTGGCGTGTGGGGAGCGCGTGCCAAGCTCCGCGCAGTCGAGTGCGTAGCGCTTCAGCATCGCACAGGCGAGGATGTTGGCGTCGCGCGTGAGGACGTAGTAGAAGCCCTGCGCCGGGGGCGGCCGCACAGTGGGGCCGGCACAAGAGAGGGGGTGCGTTCTCCGAGACCCTGCGCATGACTGCCCTCTGCTCCTCGGAGTCTTGCTGCCGTCAACGCTGCAGAGTCTCTCTACGGCGTGAGCTCTGGGCCTCCGAGTTCCATGCCCGAGTAGGACTTGGATGCCTGCCTCTCGCAGACGCGCAAGACCCCACTGTCTGGGTAGTCCCCTGGGGCGGGAAGCGCGGGCGGCCTGGCGCCTGGTGCACGTCCCTCGTGAGCTCGTGCAGCGGCCGCGGGATGAGCACGCCCTGCTCCTCGAGCGGCGCCGTCAGCTCGGCGATGCCCGGCACGTCGGCCGCGGTGGCGATGCGGATGCCTGCAGCGTGCGGGCGGCGGTGCGGGCGGGCGGTGGTGGTGGGGTTGGGCGGTGGTCGGGTTGGGAGGCGGGGCGGAGAGGAGGAGGGGGTCGGGGAAGGCGGCGGCGGCGGCCCGCCGTCGTAGACGTCGTACGCGATGAGCGTCCCCGCGCCGTCGAGCGTGTACAGCTCCTGCAGCAGCGCGCCCGGGGCGGGGGGCACCAGGTGCGCGCCTGAGCAGGGGGAGAGATGGGGAGAGATGGGGAGAGATGGGGAGAGATGGGGGGGGACTGGTGCGCACCTGGGCGTGGGGCCGCCGCGAGGCTCGAGTCAGGGCGCGCGGCAGGGCGGAGGAGGCTCGCCGGGAGGGCGGGGGCTCGCGCGGCGGCGGCGGCGGCGGCGGGCAGGGGCGGCGCACGGTTGACGCCCGACGAGAGCGCCTCGACGCACCGCTTGCACAGGCCGCCGACCACAAACTCTGCCGACTCGTACCGCGAGCGGGCGGCGGGGTCGGCCGCCTCGGGCAAGCGGGCCGCGGCGACCTCCGAGCGCGCGTCCCAGTGGCGCACCAGCTCCCTCGCCTCGGCGAGCCGCATCGACTGGACGAGCGGGCGCTGGTCGACGGGGACGGCCGACGCGCCCGCGCCGCCGAGCTGGCTGTGCATCACCAGCCGCGCGCCGGTGAGGTAGATGAGCTTCGACGCCTTGAGCGCGCCGGCGGCGCGCGCCGCGACCTCGACCGCCGGAACCTGAGGGCGCACGGCCGGGCCAGCCGGCTGAGCGCGTCACCCGCCCACCCCGGCCCGCACCTCCCGCCTGGGCGGGGCTGGGTGCAGGTCTCACGTCGTCGACCTCTCCCGACGCAGAGTAGCCGAGCGAGAGATGGGGAGATGTGCGGAGATGTGCGGAGAGACATGCCTCACGTTGTAGACCTCTCCCGACGCAGAGTAGCCGAGCGAGGTGAGCAGCACGACGGCGCCACCGTCGAGGTAGGCGTGGATCTTGTCGGCGTCGACGCGCCGCACCTCGCCCGTGCTCTTGAAGTCCACCCCGCTCAGCACGCCCACCGGCTGGGCCGAGTAGAGGGCGTTCGACGTCACCACGTCCACTCCAGCGCCGAGGCGCGGCGCGCTGCTCGCGCCTCGCTCGCTCCCGCCCGGAGGCGCGTGGCGGCCGCGCGCGAGGGCGGCCTCGACGCGCGCGCGCACCTCGCCCGACACCTGCTGCACCGCGCGCAGCGTGTTTGCGTCCGAGACGCGACGCCCGCCCACGATCTGCGGCTCGGCGCCCGCGGCACGGACGGCGTCGTCGACCTGGCCGTGCATCCCGACGACGAGGACGACGCGCACGCCGAGGAGCGAGAGGATGGAGAGGTCCACCATCGTCTCCTCGAAGAGCGACGAGTGCTCCAGCACCAGCGAGGAGATGTGCAGCACGATCGTCCGGCCCTGGTGCATCTTGATGTACGGCGCGCACGAGCGGAAGAGCTCGACGAAGCGGTCGCCGCCGCCGGCCTGCGTGGCGGGCAGCGTGAAGACCGACGGGTCCTGCTCGACCACCGATACCAGCTGCGGGTCGAGCGGCTTGAGCAGCTCACCCACCGGCGCGAGCGAGCCGAGGTCCGCCAGCCCCTCCTCGTCGCCGCCCGCAGAAGCGCTGGCCGCGGCGGCGAAGCGGACGCGCGGCGCGCGCGGCGCCTTGCGCAGGCGGCCGCCGCCAAGGTGCAGCGGGCGCGATAAGCGGAGAGCGGCCGTGTGCAGGAGCGGGAGGAGGAGGAGGAGGAGAGACAGCAGAGCCGACATCGATCGGCAACGGGCCTTTTGGTTTCTTCTTCCTCGGCGAGAGGGACGAAAGATGAGCCATAGAGGTCACACCGGCGTGCGAGTCGCAGAGGAGGAGCGCGGTGGTGGGGAGCATCGCCGTGAGATGTAGAATGAGAAGGCACGAAGGCACAGAGATCAAACAGGACAACAACTGAGAACGCGACATCGGCAACGGCCAACGGGTGGGACAACTACAGTGAGGAGCAGGAGGAGGAGGATCGGCAAGCAACGGCTCGTCTGTTGGCGGCTAACTTTCTTCTTCCTCGCACTAAAATTCTTCTTCCTCGGCGAAACGAAAGATTAGACTGCGGCAAGACGGCGCGCGGACTTGCCGTAGTATGCGCTACAAATAAATAAATAAAACGGACACCTCTACTAGGAGATGGGTAAAAAGGAACAGGTCCCCGCCCTGCGGTCTTTGTGCAGGGTTCTTTGTGGGTGTCAGTGGTCGGCGACTAGCCGGGGTCGTCCTCCCGATGGGGGACTAGCACTAGCCGTCGGCTTCCACATGCGACATGGTCCCTCGGGTCCCTGCTGCTCCTAATCTCGTCGTACATCCTCCTGCTGATCTCCGCAACATCCTGCTCCCTCCCTCGTCTCGCCCTGCGCGTCTGCTCCGCCTCACCGTCGTCTGCTCTGCGTCGTCTGGTGACGGGTCCTCCATAGTCGGTTTTGAGCGTTGAGGTCGCCGCGCCCTCCTCTTGTTGTATGCTTTGTACATCGCGTCGATTCCTTTATCCTTTTCACGCGTGAGCACCACCCTGAAGCCCGCCCAGCAGCTGAACCGCTCTCCCTAAGTCGAAGGAGCATCATCAGTCTCACCCTATACTACAACTGTATGCCTGTTTTGTTTTTTAACCGGCTCGCGATCGAGCTACGAGCCATCTGCCTCAAATCCAATTGCTACGGCTCTATCGTCTATCGACGCGAACAACACAAAACTCTCTCTCTCTCGACGCGGCTCATCGCACTCATGCGGCTCATCGCACCGCCGCCCCATCGCCCGCCCGCGGTGTCCGCGCGACGTCGAGCGTCATAAAGGCGCCGCCCTCCGCCCGGCGCAGGCGCGCCGCCAGGGCCTCCCCCAAGCCGGTCCAGGGCGTGAGCACGCCTCCCGCCGCAGAGGGGTGCGCGTCCAGACTCAGGCAGAGCCCCACCTCGGCCAACATCTTAGCCGTCGCGCCGTAGCCCGGGTCGCCCTTGCCCACGACGGTCGCAACCGCCTGCGCGCCGCTCGCCGCCGTCGCCGTCACCTCCACCGCGAATGCGCCCTCCTCGAGGAGCCAAGAGGGAGGGCCCTCGCCCGAGCGCGGCGAGAGGTTGATCGGCTCGCCGCGGAAGTAGCCGAGGCCGCGCGACGCGTACACCCAGCCGAGGCGCAGCCAGAGCCCGACCGACGAGCACTCGGAGTAGGAGACCTGCTGCGCGAGGCCGCGCAGCGCCAGCGAGCGACGCACGACGCGCGCGTTGATCGGCCTGGTCGAGGCGCGGGGGCGTAGCGCGGGGAGCGTCAGACACCCCACACACCACGGCGGTCAAACGGCGGGGCGTCTCGCACGCCCCATGAAGAAGGGCTGCCGCCGCGAGAGGCCCCAGCCAAAGCCCGCCGGCATGCCGTCGGCGGTGCCGACGGCGCTGTCCGCGCCGGTCGTGCCCGGGGCGAGCAGGTAGGGGTCCGCCTCCATCGCGGCCGTGACGCGGCCCTCGTTGCGCGCGCGGCTCATCGCGCGGCCGCTGTTGAGCGTGCCCCCGGAGAAGCTCCCCGTGTACTCGGTGTACACCGCGCGCGCCTGGATCGGACCCCCCTCCCCTGGGAGCGCGTCGATGGCGAGCATGCAGCCGAGGTCGCTCGGGATGGAGTCGACGCCGCCGCCGAGCACAATCTTGGCGCCGCTGCGCTCGGCGACCTGGTGGAACTTGGCCGCCATTTCCGCCTGCCAAAAGCCCTCGCCGGCCAAGTCGGAGTAGTGAACACCTCTCCTCGCGCACTCACCCAGTAACTCCTCCGCGTGGTGCTGCGAGAAGGGACCGGCGCAGTTGATGACGGCGCGAGTGCTGGACACCAGGTCGGCGGTGGCGGCGGCGTCCGTGAGCTCGGCGGCGATGGAGCTGACGCCCGCGCCGAGCTTGGTGGCCAGCGCGGCCAGCTTGGCGGGCGAGCGGCCGGCGATGGCCCACTTCTGCCCCTGCAGGTCTTGCACGGAGTGGAGGTAGGCCGCGACGAGCTGACCGGTGAAGCCGGTGGCGCCGTACAGCACGATGTCGTACTTTGGCTGCAGCGATGTTCGAGCAGCGACATCGAGCATCGCCGACTGGTTGCCAGGCGCGCGCGACTTTTTCTCGATTTTTCCGGGGGTATGGTTTTCGCGTCGCAAACGGTGGGGCTTTGGGGGTATCGTCCTGACCGCCCAGGCCGGCAGCCGGGAGGCTGGGTCTGTCAGCAGGCGGGGGGGTATGGTCTCGAGGTGGGTTGCGCGATGCTACCATACCATACCCCGCAAAAAGCCCCGCCCTTCCTGCCGGTACGCACAAGACATGACAACAAAGAGTTGTTTGGTATTGCTAAAAATCTCTCTCTCAAGACATGCTGCCCACGTAGTTGAATCCGGCACGCGGCGAAGCAGCGCGCCCGTCGGGCCGCACCACACTTCAGTAGTCGACCTGATTTTCATGCATTGGTGGGCTCGTTCGGGTTCATGCACTGGAAGGCGTACACGGAGTCTGCATTGAAGGTGGTGCTTTCCAGCACCGGCACATCGAGCAGGGTGGTGCAGAGTTCGCCGCGCACACCGCACGGATAGCCCGACTCGTTCTGGTTGTTCTGGTTCCCGAAGCTGCCGCCACCGCAGTTGGCGCTGCCAGGGCACCAGCCCGCACATCCCTCATTTCGCGTGGTCGTGCCCGGGCACCTGCAGATGGGTGTCTGGTAGCAAATCGGGTCCACCGGGAACTTGGCCCCGTAGCCGGGGTCGTAGTTCTGCATCAGGCGGCCGATGGGCTTGGAGGGGAGGGGCGGGCGACCCCCGGTGCACGTGAGCGCATCAACGACATCCTGGAGACGACGCAAGTGTGTGGGTAAGCGGGGTGGGGATGCTGCAGCAGGCCAGTGACCAGGAGCTGGGGGCGGGACGGCGACGCACCTGCGGCAGCCCTTCATAGAAGAGCAAAGTGCCGTCCGCCTGGGTGCCAAACTTTGGCTCGATGAAGCTTGCGTCAAAGAGACGGGTGATACAATCGCGAAAAGCGGGGTTGCGAAAGAGCGCCAGAAAGAGGTCGTTGACGCCGATCGGGCGGAATGTGTCCGCGGCACTCATCACGCACCGCCCCACCGTCGAGATGTCAAAGACCGGGACGCCAAAGTCCATCCGCACCTTGTTTGAGTGCGCGGGCATCTCGGTCGACTCCATCACGATCGCCTACGAGAAAGCGCTGCTGTCATCATCTTGTGCGGCCGAGCTGGCAGCAGCTGCAACTGGCACAGAGGCGCGCCTTGAGGGTGAAGCCGTCCCTCGTGATGTTGGCGATGGTGTCGTTCACCAGGCTGTAATAGTTGGAGAGGGTGAGGTTGACGTTGTGGAACCCTCCGCCCTGGTCTACCGGGATGTAGCCCTCCATGTCGTTCCAGCCAATGACGACGGTCCGATTCGCCAGGTAGAGGAGGGAGTTGAGCTCGTCAGGCTTCGAGCTGTCATACAGCCGGTAGAGCTGCCTGAGGATGCTCAGAGCCGCATCGCCCTGGCCGGGCAGCGCCTTGATGCCGAAGTACTGTTCGATGAGCAGCCGCGCGTGCTCGAGGTCCGTGGCGGTCGGAATCGGCACGTTCGAGCGGATCCCGACGTCCTGGATGATTGCGTCGAGTTGTGTTGTATCGAGGGCGGGATAGTACGAGGTGATGATCAGGATTCTCTCGTCAGGCTGGAGGAGCAGTTTGTCATGGTCCTCTCCGGTGGCGCGGAAAACTCCCGTGAAGACCGGAAGCAGGGCCGGTGAGCCCAGCAACATCGGCTTGAGCTTTGCCGTTGAACTTGGATCCTGCTGGATCGAGGCGGTCACGTTCAGCACCATCGGCTGCAGCTCGGCGCAGAACCCCACGTTGCACGTGATGGCCTTGATGTCGTCCTCTTCGAGGAAGTGTTTGACGGCCTTTTCGAGCGGCGAGATCAAGTCTGCGTCATTCCACGCATTGGTGGGAGTCTCTGAAACGTGAAAGGTGAACTGCCCGTCCTTATCGCCGATGACGGCGTAGGCGGCGCCAAACTCGTCGCACGTCGCGCCCCCGTCGCAAGGTGTGCCACCGTCGTGTCGCAGCGGAAGCTCGCACGTGTACTCGGGGTCATCCACGAGGCTCTCGCTGACGCGGCACCATGTCCGGAGGTCGTTCACGTCGCCAGGCTGCGCGGGGACGCCGGACACGGTTCGGGAGGCATTAGCGAGGGTATGTGTTCAGAGGGGAGCGGACTCTTGAGGTCCACGGAGGGGCGCAGCGGCGAAGGGGGCTGAAGCAACCTGCGTGGGGTAGTAGTAGCCATCCAGGTTCAGAATACCCAGCGTGCGCAGCGGCGGCGTTGCCGGCGGGGGGAGCTCGGCCAGCGAGGCAAAGCTGAGCTGGCGACGCGGGTCGGAGGAGCCGTCGGCGCCGAGCGCGCAGAGGGACAGCATATGTGCAGCGAGAGGATGCAGGGTCCGCGTTCGGAGCGCCCGCCGCCGTTTTATTTGGGCACGTATGGTGTCGCCTTCGATCGCCGTTGGGACTGCCGCTAGATTCCGCGCCATAACAACTGTCTATGCGCGCGCTCCGCCCCCGGCCGCTGCCGCCGCGAATGCGCGCGGCGGCCGTCGACAAGTCGGGAACGGCTCTACCCGCAACTTTATCGCTAACACGCGCGCACCGCCGAGCCTGCGGCGGGCGCGCTGCAGCCGCACGTCTACCTTCGTCATAGTGCCACGACGTGCGGCCTAGAATTAGCACACGTGCCTCTGTTCGCAAACACTCACACATTGAATTGTCACCGCCAGTGAGTGCGAGATAGGGATAGCCGCTGGCGGCTAGCCCGTGAGGAGGGCGACCATAGACACCTCACTGACCCCACACACGGTCTCGTCCGTGCCTCGCCGGCCGGCGAGATTGCTAGAGGTAGAGCAAGCCTGCTCTAGCCTCGCACGTCACTTCCTGTCGTCTGTTGTTTGTTGTGCCCTTGTTTGTTCCCTTGGCACCTTGGAGTGCTGGGGGGGCGACAGGAGGGGCGTGGCCCTGGAGTGATGTGTACGCCTACTCAGGGTGTGTGGCAGCCCGCTGGCTGTGTGTCTTGTGAGCTTGTTTGTGTCTGTGTGTCGCTCGTGCGTGTCGTCATCATCTGTCTTGCGTCCACCCATACCGCGTTGGTGTCCAGTCCGAGCCTGACTGTTCTTCACCTTCCTACCTACCTACCTACCGCCGTGTGTGCGCGTGCGCTTGTTGGATTAATGCGGCTGGTGTCGCCTTCGATCGCCGCGTATCCTAGTGAGCCGGAAGTCTGGTGGCACTTTCACGCTCAATCGCCAGCGACCCCCACCTCCCTCGAGTTGGCAGCTTGAATCTGATTTCGCTGGATTGACCCAAGTGTTGCGATTTGTTTTAGGTATGTTGTTTGCGCCATAAAAAGAGTAGGAGCTTGGGGTCACCGCGCCGCGACGAGGTCCGACGCTCGCCCGCAGCCGCCCGACTCTGTCTTCGCCCCGACCGCCCCGCCGGGCCGCCGCGAGAGTCGAGTGCAGTCATCTCGAACACGGAAACATGCGCCAGCCCACCTCCACGTCTCGCAGAACTGCACTCGCATCCGCGCTCTGTGGGGCGCTTCTGTCCGCGCCGCAAGCCGCCATCACTGGGCCCGTGTCCGCCGCCGAGCAGCTTCCTGCCGCCAGCCTTGCGGCGGAGCTTCTCGCGCTCATCCCGAGCATGGAGTTCGGCGCTCCGGCCACCAACGCGACCGTGCCGCCGGCGCTTGCCAGAAAGATCGAGGCGCGTGCCGCGGCCGTCGAGCGGCAGGCCGCCCGCGACAACGCAAAGGACCCGCGGCTCTCG
This sequence comes from Emiliania huxleyi CCMP1516, assembly GCF_000372725.1. Taxonomy (NCBI): domain Eukaryota; phylum Haptophyta; order Isochrysidales; family Noelaerhabdaceae; genus Emiliania; species Emiliania huxleyi. The sequence goes on along the minus strand of NW_005198700.1, from coordinate 23,208 downwards.
GACTCGTGGAGGCTGGTATACTCCAATGGACGCGAGATCACGAACCTTGCGACTGGTTTGCCACTGGGCTTTGTGCTCGGGAAGACCTATCAGCCAGTTGACGTGCAGACCGGAAGGTTCGAGAACCAAGGCCTCGTCGAGCACAGGCTCGGGCTGGCGCGCGCCTCAACACTCGTTATCGGCGACGTGCGGCTCGCGCCGCCCGGCACGCTCAACGCGGCGGGAACGCGCAACGAGCGCGGCAACCGGGTCGATGTCGACTTTCGACGCCTTACCTTTGGGCTCGACGCCGTCCTCGGGAAGCCGCTCGAGACGCCTTTGCGCAAGGTGGTCGTCACCCGACAGAACCCGGACGCAGCGCAGCCGGCCAACGACGTGACCTACCTGGACGCCACCTGCCGCATCACTCGCGGCGGTGACGATGCGCTCTTCATCTTTGTCCGCGAGCGCGGCAACAGGCCGATGCTCAGCCTCGAGGAGCGCGAGGCGCTCTTTGCCGAGGGCGGCGCAGCCATCACGACGGGCAGTGGCGACGCGGATCTGCAAAAGGGCGCGCCGCCCGAGCTCAAGGCGCTCCTGAGGGAGGAGCGGCGCGACCGCGTCGAGCCGATTGCGTCGAGTCGTGTTTTGAGGTAGAGAGGAGACTAGGTCCAGCGCCCTGGGTGGCGCAGGTTGTGACATTTGGCGATTCCGCGACTTACTGGGCCCCTGAGCCGCTACCCGTGTGCGATTTTTTGTGGCCCGGACATGATACTGATAGTAAACGGGTAGAACCAGCCAAACACAGGCTACAGCCCCACACACGCGCCCGCCATAGCTCCTGGAGAGCATGCGCGAGTGACGCGCTGCAAGCCGCGAGAGTGGCATCAGAGGCAGGAACGACGTGCTCTTGCTGCACCTCGCAGCTGCACCAAGTGTGCTCGCAGTGTATGCCACGGCCACTGCCTGCGGCATTGCTCTCGTGCAGCTAGGCGACGCAGGTCCATCAGCAGGGCTCATCCAATGCGAGCGCACATTGTGCGTAGCCGCAGGCAGGTGGCAGTGCACGGCCGTACACCGGCTGTGGCGGCTCGAATGCCCCCGGCAGTGCTGCTAGTCATCAACTTGCGTATTAGGGCCGCAGCAGACTGCTGCTGTGGCAGCAGCAGCAGCCTGCTGCTGCCTGATTCAGTCAAGCCAGCGGTGCAGCGAGGCGTGCAGAATTCGCGCGGTTTGGTACCTCCTGAGGCTGAGCGCGTTCAGACTCGGTGACCGGAGTTGGATGGTCCGATGGAGCTCGGCGAGCTCCATCGGACCATCCATGGCCGGACGGCGGAGCGTGAGGTGGCGAGCGGAGAGATGTACCGCAAGACCAAAAAAACACGGATCTGACTGAAAACGGACACAGAACTGATTTTGGCCCATGCGCGTGCTCTTCCTCTTGCTCGCCGCGCGCTCGGGAGCCGGAGTGGCGGGGTCGGAGCTGCTGCAACGGCGCGCGTGGCCGCGAGGGGTGGCGCTGGGGCTCTCCAGAGAACGAGGCCACGGCGCGGCGCTCGCGGCGGCGCACGGGGCAGCTTTGAGCAGTGCAGCGCCTCAACAGCAGCTTCAAGCAGGGCAGCGCAACGCCAGCTACCTCTCCAGAGCTGCGCGGCGGCTGGCGGGCCTGTGGGAAAGTGCCGGGCCGCGTGCTCGGAACGCGCACTCGGCTCGCTTGCCGGTGGCCGAGTCAGTCTGGATGGCGAGAAGCGCCAAGGCCTTCCCTGCATTCTGGGCGCTACCCAGCAGTGCGCAGTACTCTCGCTGCACCGACGGGCGGCCTCGATGCGGATTGCCGCGAGTGGCGTGGTGGCCTCCAGTGGTGCGGTCGTTGGTCAACACCGCGGCGCGCGCGCGCCGCGGGTGCTGCACAACAAGCGGAGTGCATGGGCGGGCGCTCTATCGCTCTCCGGCGCCCAACTTTGACTATCGATTACCGCCGGTTATTATAACCGGTGGGAGATCGTTCCTGCAGACGGAGGGATTCAACGCGGCGATAACTGCCCGAGACGTCCCTAACCTTTATTTATTTCTGCCCTGCTTCAGGAACCGGGGGCCGTCTTCCTCAACCAACCAAACCTCATTACCGACTGCCGGTCGTTGGGGACACGTGACTCCTGCAAAGGGCAGTGTCTCCACCCGGGAGTCGGACATTCCAAACCCCCCCCTGCCTCCTCTCTCTCCCCCCCCCATCCCAGCCCTCTTTCTCTCTCCTCCTCTTTCTCTCTCTCCTTCTCCCTCATTCCCCCCCCCTCCCCCCTCCCCATCTCTGCCGCCCCCGTGCCAACCCCCGCCGCCGCCTCGCCTGCCTCCACCTCCTCCGCCACCCCATCTCCCGCTCCCCCCCCCGCCGCCGTTACCCCCCCCACCCCCTCCTTCGCCGTTACCGCCGCTACCTCATCCGTGGCCGCCGACACCAACCCCCCCGCCTCCTCCGCCGCCTCCCTCTCCACAGCCGTCGCCGCCACCTTCACCATCACCCTCGCCCCCCTCTCCTCCACCTCCTCCGTTGTCGCCGCCTCTGCAACCCCCTCCCTGGCCACCTCCACCAAGACCGCCCGCCCATCGACCCTCCCCCC
>NW_005198700.1:18869-20511 GCF_000372725.1 Emiliania huxleyi CCMP1516 | reverse complement strand
ACCAAAAAAACACGGATCTGACGATTGTCATGATGTCAGTAAAGCTGATCCAACCTCGAGCCTTTTGTGTCTGTGTGTCGCTCGTGCGTGTCGTGGTGTCGTCATCATCTGTCCAGCGTCCACCCATACCGCGTTGGTGTCCAGTCCGAGCCTGGCTGTTCTTCACCTTCCTACACCTAACCTAAAAACCTCGCACGCGAGTTTGCAAGCGCGTTGTCGGGCCCTCCAGCGCAACCCTCTCTGCGCTCGGTTCATCAGATGCGAGCAGCGCTTGCAGCCCCCCGTCATCCGTCAAAAGCTGGAGGGCAATGTCGACGGCGGCCTCCTGCATCATCGTCTCGTCATCGCCAGTGGCTGGGTCTTCTGGCTCCGACCAGACAGCTCCACCGCCCAGCATCTGAGACATGAACGCGAGGTCGAATTCTGGCACGTACGGCGGCAGCTCGGGCATCTGCCTCTGCCCCCTCGCCGCATCGACGAGCGCGCTCGTGTCAGCTCGCCGCTACTCCTGGTGGCTGGTGCCGCTGCTTGGCCGCCGCGCTCGCACTCGCTCCGCTCAATGACATCGTGAGGCTGCAACGGTCTGCGAGCTCCTTTCGCCCAGCGGGTCCACCACAGAGTTCTCCCTGTCATGTGCCCAAATGCGCCCGCCGTTTTTCGTCATACCCCCCCCTCGAAACCCGCCGACTTTGATTGGGTCCGGTTCAACCTCACTCTCATCTTTATACTTACAGACACAAAACGTCAGATCTTGCGCCACCCAGGGCTGGACCTAGTCAGGATGGGAGGCCCCTACCGCGGTACGTATATCCAGCTCTAATCGCCCCCCCTCCCCTCCCCTTTTTTTGCAGACATTGTACATTGAGACAAGTCGACACTTACATACCTCACTTACATACCTACACACGTCACGAGACAGTAGAACAAAAGATCTCACGCGACGTCACGACACGACAACAATCAACAAATAATAAAAATCTCCAACAGAGGTACTCGCGCGACTTGCAACCTTCTCGTAAACGTAAGCATGCGTGTGCAGCGTGAGCCGCTCAAATAGATATCCTCCGCGTCGACGTGACGTGCGAGATCGTGAGCTCGTGTAGCTCCTCCTCGTGCCGCCCCGCCAGTTGCACCTGCCGCTGCCGCTGCTCCTCCAGCCGCGTCTCCTCGTCCGCCTCGAAGCCTCTGAGCTCCACCTGGGCGGCCGCGCGGTCAGCCTCGAGCTGGCGCTGCTCCTCCGCGTGCTTGGCCGCAAACGTCTCGGCGCGCGCCGCCTGGTAGGAGGCGACGCTGGCGCGCGCCGTCTCGAACTCGGCGCGGTGCTTGTCCCACCAACCCGCGTGCGTCTTCTCCACCTGCTCATTGAAGTTGCGCACAAAGTCGGCGATGCTCTGCTTGTGCTGCTCCTCGAGCCGGCTCAGCCGCTGCGCCTGCTCGGCCTTGTGCCGCTTGAGCGTGTCCGACCTGTCGGGGCTCTTGGGCATCTTGTTGGCCTCGGAGAGCAGCGTCTTGTGCTGCTTGTTGCTCGCCTTGACCGTCTCTGTGTGCGAGCGTCGGATCTCGTCCCGCCCGCTGCCGAGGAGCTTTGGCTGCCGCCGCAGGTCCGCCTGCTGGGTTAGGGTTAGGGTTAGGGTCAGGTAAG
>NW_005198700.1:14685-17504 GCF_000372725.1 Emiliania huxleyi CCMP1516 | reverse complement strand
GGGCGGGGTGGGAGCGAGGGCGGTGTGGGAGCGAGGGCGAGGGTCGAGGGCGGTGTGGGAGTGAGGGCGAGGGTCAGGGGCGGGGGCGAGGGGGGAAGGCGCCTGGGGCATGCGCGCAGCTCCGCCTTCAGCGCCGCTTTGGCTTCGGCCTGCATCTTCTTGTTGGTGGCGGCCAGCTCTGCCTGGTTGGTCTTGTGGTAGTCCTTGAGGCTCTTGGCGTGCTTCTTCTCGTCGGCGCGGATCGACCTGGCCGTCTCCCCTAGCTCAGCCGCGTGCCGCACGCGCAGCTTCTCGCGCTCGCTGTCGCCCAGCCTGAGCAGCGCGTCGCGCCCCCTGGCGTCCTGCTGCGCCAGCCGCTGCATCTCCGCCTCGTGGTGTCGGCGCATCTGCTCGGCAGCCTTGTTGTGCACCACCCGCACCTTCTTCTGCTCCTTCAGCTGCATCGCCACCACGGCTTGCTCCACCTCCAACTCGCTCCTCTGCTGGTGCCGGATCGTCCGGACCTGCTGCAGCGCCGTCTCAGCGGCGGCGCCGCCCGTCGGCCCGGTCGCAGCCGCCAAGGCGCCCTCGTAGCTGCCCGGGGTGACCGGCGGCGAGGGGCCGCCCAGGCTGCGGCGCGCCAGCTCGAGAGCGAAAGTTTTGTTCGAGGCTGGCGAGAGGACATCGCACCTGCTGGGAATCGACGCCGCCGCCGCAGCCGCCGCCGCCGCCGCCGCCGCCGCCGCCGCGGAGCCGTCGCGTGCCATCGACTCGTCCCATAGCTCGCGCGGCTTCTTGGCGCGCGTCACCAGCTTGAGGATGGTGTCGCCTGGCCGCTTCTCTGCGACAAACGGCTGCTGTGACAGCTCGACGGCGCTGCCGCGCTCGGCCGGGCTCTTGACCAACATCGCTGCCAGGAAGTCCCGGAGGGCGTCGCTGTAGCCTCCGTCGGCGGGCAGCGTCGGCGGCGCGTTCATCGGTATGTGGTACAGCGCCGACATGGCGTTCATCTTCCACAGCGGCGGCCGACGCTCGGCCATCTCAATGCACGCGATGCCGAGGCTCCACACGTCGACCTTGCCGTCGTAGCTGCCCGCCTCCATCGCCATCACCACCTCGGGCGCCATCCAGTAGGGAGACCCGACCAGCGAGGAGGCGCGCGAGCTCATGCTCCCGCTGCCGAGGTCGCCCAGCCGCACAGAGCCGTCCTCTGTGAGCAGGATGTTTGCCGCCTTGACGTCCCGGTGGATCAGGCCCGACTGGTGCAGGTACGCGAGTGCGGCCAGCACATCGTGCGCGACCACCGCAATCTCGGCCTCGTTGAGGGGCGCCTTGAAGACTTCCATCACGTCCGTGACCGAGCCAAGGGCGAGCTCCATGGCCAGACAGATGGTCATTTCGTGCAGGTAGCAGCCGTGGAACGTGAGGATGTTTGGGTGGTCGCATCGCCGCAGGAATCGGATCTCACGGTAGGTGTCATCCCACTCATCGCTGTCGAAGCCCTTGACGAGCCTGATCTTCTTGACGGCCAGGCGCGCGCCCGTGGCCAAATGCGAGGTTTCAAAGACCTCGCCAAAGGCGCCGGACCCGAGAAAACTCATGTCGCCGAAGATGGTGGCGGGGTCGCACTCCTGGATGAGGGCTCTGGCCTCGTAGGGCAGCGTCGCCCCGCGGATGCCCATGGCGAACGACGGTCGCGCTGGCTGAAGATGCGCCGGGCTGCAGATGCGCCGGCTGCCGCGGGCGCTGCTCTGAGCCCAAGCAAGGTGCAGCGCGTTGAAGATGAGCGGATTCACAAGCGCAGGCAGGTCAAGAATTCCTACGCTGGCCGGCACCAGCTCCCGCGGTCTGCACGCTAGGAGAGGTCCGCCCTCGCAATGAATGCGGAATACTATTACGAAAAGTACAACTAGTGCGACACACCAGTCAGTCTCGTGCAAGAGCGCGGATACACACACAAACAACAGGCACAAGCCGTACAGCTGTGTGTAGCCTGAGCCTCAGCCGGCCCCCGGCGGGCTTAAGGACGTCGAGAAATATTGAATATATTGCTCCAATACTTAGAGATGCGATCAATATCAATGTATATATTGCAATAGGTTAGAGAGGAGAGGCTGGGCCTGGGCTGGTGAGGACCGTCAGGTTGGACTCAACATGTCAATATATGGGGGCCCACAAGCATCCCGGGCTTGAAACATGAAATTGGCTTTTATATTTACACCCTCACGCCAGCGCCCTCACCAGGTCCGGCAGCGCCACCTCCTCCTCCGGGCTGAAGGGGCGCAGCGCAAACGCCCACTCCACCGGCTGCTCGAGCGAGAGCCGGTGCTGCGGCAGCGGCTGCGAGCCCCACGAGTCGATGCCGCCGACGCCGGCGTGCGCGCCGTCGATGCAGAGCGTCGTCCACGGCGCCTCCTGCAGCGAGCCCCCGTGCCGCACCTCGGGCACCGCCGAGCCGGGCCGCACGTCGAAGTCGTCGAGCGCAAAGTGGTGGCACTGCATCGGCAGCGGCGCGCCCCGCCGCGAGACGACGAGCAGCCCCGCCGAGCCGGCGGCGTCACTGAGCGCCATCCAGCGCGTGCCCATCTTGTTGCCATTCTCCTGCGGGCGGCAGTACCTGTGCGTCTGTGCGGCCACGCTGCCGTCCCACACTCCGACGCGCGCCCCCGCCATCCGGTCCGGGTAGCTCTCGTGTGGGCCTAGCCCGTGCCACCGGACGCGGCTCGCAGCCGCGCGCGTCAGCGCCGCGACGAACCCGACGCGCAGCGGGGCGGCGCGCTCGCCAGCCCGGATCTCCCACACTGCCGCGCTCTCGGCGCATGCCAGCGGGCTGTCGGCCG
>NW_005198700.1:11715-12842 GCF_000372725.1 Emiliania huxleyi CCMP1516 | reverse complement strand
TCGGCTAGATCTCGTGCCGGTTGACCCCCGCCAGCGTGACCGGCCGCCCGTTGACGAGCAGCCGGCCCGCCCGCACCTCGACGGTGCGCAAGCCTACGCCAGCAAGACGCCGAGGTCAGGGTGCGGACACGGCAGCGCCGCGTGAACACGAGACAGCTACGAGTGCAGTGACGACCGCCACAGAGGGCTGTCGAACCACGCGTCCTCTCGAATGCTAGTCGGAACGTGCAGAGGTCCGTGTTCCGCGTCTAGGCATCGCTCGCCAACCCGCTGCGCGAGCACCTCCACCACGGACCCGGCCGCGTCGCGCAGCGTCAGCAGCAGAGTGTACAGCGACGGCGTCTCGGCGCTCCACGGGAGAGCCTGCCCCGCCGGCACCCGCAGCGCCGCGTGCACCAAAGCGCCGACCTTGCCGCCCGCCCGGCACAGCGGCGCGCTCACCCTCGCGGCGGCGACGGGCGGCGCGGCGAGGTCTGTGCCCTGGTGCGCCGGGTGCAGCTCCGGCTGCGCGCGCCTGTGGACACGTCTCGGACGCGTCACGGACGTGCCCTGGAGATGGCCGGGGCGTAGCTCCGGCTGCGCGCCGCCGCGGCAGCAGCTCCAGCTCGACGCTCGCCGCCGGCAGTGTTTCTTCTTCTGCCCAGCTCGCCGCCGCGCCGCCGCAGCCCGCGCCGCCGCCGCCCTCTGCGCCCGCGGCGGCGGCCGAGGCTGGCGGCGGCGCGCGCAGCAGCTCCAGCTCCACCTCGACTAGGCCTGCGCCAAAGCCGTCGCCGACGGCGTCGATGCGTGTGCGGACAGCGAAGTCGCGCACGTGCAGCGACGGCCGCGAGTAGAGGTAGACGTCGCGCGTGATGCCGGCGAGCCACCACATGTCTTGGTCCTCGAGGTATGCACCGTCGCACCTAGCCGTCCCATCACCTCGGAAGTGTCTCGGAGGTGTCTCGGAGGTGTCTCGGAGGTGTCTCGGAGGTGTCTCGGAGGTGTCTCGGAGGTGTCGCGCACCAGCAGAGGACAAATAGGGCGATGAGGCAGCTCTCGCCGCGCGAGACGTGGCGCGTGATGTCGAACTCGACGGGCAGCTTCGAGTCCTGCGAGTAGCCCACCTCCGCCCCGTTGACCCAGACGTA
>NW_005198700.1:0-10531 GCF_000372725.1 Emiliania huxleyi CCMP1516 | reverse complement strand
GCCGCCGTGTGTGACACATATTGCGGCACGTGAGAGTGAGACAGAGCCCCGGCAGCGGCCAGCGCGCGCGCGCAGCGGCCAGCGCAACAGGCGTTTCAAACAGCAAACGGGACGGCCTGCGCAGCCTCTAACTATTTTTCTTCTCAATAACAAGGCTGTGAACAGCGCGCAACGGTCGCGCCCACCTGCCACCTCGCCTCGCCGGCTGCATCCCGCTCGCGGCGGTCGCCACCATCCCTGGGCACCGCCACTGCCCCTGTCCCTGCCGCCGCCGTCGCCTTCCGATTCCTCCCCACCGCCCGGCCTGATCCGCGGCGTGCAACGCCCCCCACGTACAAACATGGGCACACACCTCGGCATCGCCGATCCTGATGCCGCCGCCGCCGTCCCTGTCGCCCCCGCTTCCACCCACTTGCTTTACTGCCGACTCCAAGCGGGAGGCAGCAATAGCACGCAGACAGAACCCTGAGAGAGAACGTCTTGGCCTGTCCGAGGGTTTCCGGCAACCCAGAGGGAAACCAGAGGGTCCCCAGCACTTTGCGTTTCCGGAAGTTTCCAGGGAAACCAGAGGGTGTTTGGTGCTCCATTCTGTTTCTCTCGAGTTTCCCTCGGGAAACTCGCGAGTTTTTTTTTCTTCTTCTCTCTTCTCTCTTCGCGAGTTTCCCTGAGTCTGAGAGCTGGTCTGGGGCAAAATCTGGGGCAAAATTGAGGAAATCGGCACGATACCCAGGTATTTTCCAGGTATACCGGGGTTTTCCAGGTATACCCGCAAAATACCCGGTATTTTGCCGATTTTGGCCCCAAAACAGCCTCAGACACGGCTCAGAGCCCCCCCAAAATGACGAATTCCACGGAGTTTCCCCGGGGTTTCCCGAGGAAACTAGAGGGTGTTGTAGGGAAACGAGCAGGAAACACGGAAAGGAAACCAGGTAGGGTGCGAGAGGAAACCCTCGGACAGGCCAAAGAACGTCGCCATCGTGTAGCAGGCAGGCCTGGCTAGCCGCGTGTTGGGGAGTAGTGTTTGTGTGTGTGGTGTACTCTCTCTCCACTCAGTGTATAGTGAGTGAGCAGCGCACGATAAACAGCTGAAAAACCTCGAAGCCCTGGGCGCCCTCCCCCTACTTGTAAAATTCTAAAACGACGAAGCGCTCTCTGTGGCTTCCAATCATTGACCTCAAGGCCTGGACCTCTAGGTGTCGTCCCGACATGTCGGGCTCCACGGACTTCACCCTGTGGGGCCTCGCAGAAGAAGGGTCGGCAACCTATAAGTTCGCGCTCCTGCCGCCGCAGCATAAGCGGGCATGCTTGACGCCTGTCATGCTCTGCTCCAACAATTCGGGCGAGGAGGCCTTTGTCACGACGATATTTGACGAGGATGGCACCAACGAGCTCGACCAAGAGCGCGGGCGGCAGAGCGCAAGCGAGCGGCTGGGCGCAGCTCGGGTCTCACCCTCCCGCCAGGTCGTGTCCTCGACTGCATCGTGGCCGGGCAAGAAGGGCGTGCGCGAGGAGCGCCGCTCCAACGACTCCGTCATGGCGGCAGTGATCGACTAGATCGGCGCATCAGGCAGAGCCCGCCCCGGACCAGGCCGATGCGCTTTAGATGATCGCACGTGTCGGTGCACTGCGGTGCGTTTTGTGCATTGTGGTTGGGCGCCGCGTTTGCTGTGCAGTTAGTCCCAAGAGGTCGGCCGCAGGAGCTAGCCTCGCGATGTGACACCGTGTCTGATGGCTCTCGTTGTTAGTTAGTGCCGTATACTAGAGAGAGCGTCCCCCTCCCTCGAGCCCCCTCCCGCGCCCGCCCCCGCTGGGGCGCGCCGCGCCGCCGCGCCGCGCGCGCGCTTCCGCCTCCCCTCGAGCGCCCCTACGGCCCGCGGACGCCGACCGGGCCTCTGAGACTGAACTCCGCGCGTCTGCCGTTTTTCCTGTCAAGCGTCGTGGAGCGCTGAAGCGCCCTTCGCCCGGCCTCCCCCGCCGAGCTCGCCGAGATCACAATCGAAGATGAGAGTATCTCACGCCCGCGTCGCCGCACTAGCCACCGCGGCGACATCAGGCACAACCAACCAACTCCCCCGTACAATATTGCTCGCGCGCACAGGCGCGCGGTGCGACGCCCCCCGCCCGCGGCCTCGAGTGTACTCCACATGCCAATCGTCCCAGCGTCCGTATGCCGCCCCCTACTCGTCCTCCTTTTGAAACTTGTCGACGATGTTCGCCTGCACCCACGGCGTGGTGCCGAGGGCGAGGCCGATGCGCAGTGGGATCGCGAAGCGAGCGACGTTGACAAACGCAAAGGCCTCGGCGCCGAGCTTTGCCTGGGGCGAAAACACCGGCGCCAGTAAGTGAGTCTGCGGCTCGGGGCAGCAAAAGTGAGGGCGAGCGCGGCACACCTGGTCCTCCGAGTTGGTAAGATCCGGCCAGTGGCCCGTCACCTCGCGGTAGCCCAGCACGCAGACCGGCACCGACACGCCCCAGAACGCCCACTCCCAGAACACGTACGAGATGATGCCCGCCACACCTGCATAGGCGCGGCGGCTCTTTCCTCACTCCGGCCGACTGCCCGAGCGGGCGCAGCAGCACCATTCGTGCGCTATTCTCTATTGTTCGCGAGGCGGTGGGGCAACTTCGGGCGCGAGCAACACTGCCCCCCACTCTTTGCGAGCGGGTGGGGCGGATTGGTTCGGCTGAGTGCGTGGCGAGTGGATTGGGTGAGTGGGTGGCGAGAGTGGACTGGGTTGGTTCGGTTGAGCAGGAGGCGAACCTGCGTCCTTGATCTTCTGCATCGTGACTCCGCCGCCCTCTCCCTCCCCAGCGTCCTTGCCGTCCTTGAGACGCATGACTGGAGCAAACGCGCCGGAAGACCGGGCCGTGTGTTTTGAAAGCAGGGCGCTGCTGTGGTGAATCGCGGGCGCAGCGGCGGGTACGACCAGTGCGGCCGACGACGCCAGCAGCGCGCTGCTTGCGAGCAGCAGCGAGGACATCTGCGGGCGTGCAGCGGTCGATGGAAGCTTCGCGAAAGGGTCGAAAAAATGCCGCGGTTCTCGCAGTCTGTGTCCTGACTTGCCAACAATACACCTGAACCAAAGGGACAAAACAAAGAAGACAAGAGACAGGACATCTCACTCAAAAAAAAGAAGAGCTCCGCTGCGCTTCTTAGCTCCCCGGCCCTGGATGTGCGGTTAATGACTGCACTCCCTCCAAGTGCTCCAAGTGCAGCAACCTCGCTGGTTCATACACGACGAGGTCAACGCCGCCGTGCTCTGCGACCACGTGCTGCCCTTCGAAGCGCTCGCAGAGGCGGTGCCGCGGCTACTCCGCACCTCGCGCCCCCTCCCGCACACTCGGAATGTCGGTTCGCGATGCCGCCTCACGGCAGAGCAGCTCAACGCGCGGAACCGACGACTCATCCGAACGCGCTACGCGGAGGATATCGAGCTGCACGCGAGAGCGGTTCGGGCATGAGCCATTATTTTTGCCGTCGCGGCATGTCGGTGCTCGGTGGTGTCGGGACACGGCACACGCGACACGCGCGTAGGGACACTAGGCGCACGCTTATAACTACGGTCTTATAAGGCAAGCAGAATTGCCAAAATTCGACCATCCCCCTCCACACACCACACGCGCAGCTGGAGGCCCTGGAGCAGCTCGAGTAGCAGCAGCTCAGCAGCACCACCCGCCGGCCCTATCTAGGCGTGAGGCCAACCTACTTGCTACTACCTACTAGCACCCTCGACTCAGGCATCAGCTGATAAGCCGCCGCGTCGAAGTGCTCGCTCATTTCTTGCGTACGAGAAAGAAAGTCCGCGCCCATCTGCGACTGCTGTTGTTCGAGGCTCCACGCTGCCCGGCAATGGGCAAGGGCGGCAACCTGAAGCTCGCGCCTCCTCCAAACAACTCGGACACCGCGTACGCCGCGCAGAAGCAGCAGTGGGCGCAAACGCGCAAGGAGAGGACTGCAGAGGCGAAGGAGCAGTCAGCGGCACGTGAGCGTCGCAAAGAGGAGGCTCTGCGGAAGGATTCCCACCGCCTGAATAGAACTGCTGCGGCAGAGCGCGAGGCGATCCAGCGGCAGGGGCGCAAGGCACGCGATGAGGCCTGCCGCGACGCTGCTCGGCGAAGGAGGGCCAAGGCGGAAGAGGGCTGAGGAGTTGTGCCGTTCTGCTCCTGCTGCTGATAGCGAGGACAAGCGTGCTGTAGCCATAGAGCATGAGTCGGTGCCTCGAGGCACGAGGACGGAAGGGAGCCGTGGCCCATGTCCATATGTCCATGTGGGTTGTGAGAGTGCTGGGAGCTCAGCCGACAGCGCCCCGTGCATGGAGCGGCCAGTCTAGGGCGGGCCCGCCACCCGGTCTGGACCGCAAGTAACGAAAACAGGGCGCGTGTTCTGTGTTCACAAGACATCACACCACATCTATCATTTCTAATCATGTGCACATGAGCGAGGCCGCGGAAGAGAGCCTCTCTACTAACCGATGTAGAGGCCGGACGAGAGTCGGGTGGGGCCGCCGCCGCCCTCGCCGCTGCTCGGCTCCTCCGGCGGCGCTCCGTCGGGCGCGAGCTCCTGGATCGCCCCCGTCGCCAGGCCGCCGTCCTCCTTTGGAGGCACATACTCGACGCCGACAAAGGCGGCGAGCGCCGCCGGGTCGAGGCGCCGCTCCACCTTGGTCTTGCGGCGGCTCGCGCTGAGCAGGTCGCACGCCTCGGCCACGTTCTCGCTGCCGATGTAGTCGCGGAGCAGCCAGGTGGCCAGCGCCAGGTTGGTCGAGGAGCGTCCGTCGGCGCAGTGTACGACCAGCTTCTCGCGCGCAGACCTCGCCGCAGTGCATGCGTCGGTGAGTGCGGCGGCGGCGGCGGGAGACGCCGCATCCAGCACCAGCGGCGAGCCCACGCCCGCCGCGCTCAGCGCGGCGGCGTAGCCCCCGGCGGTGCCGTCAGGCGATCGGGCGGCGGCCTCATCGGCCGAGAGGAAGGCGACCGCGCGCCGGATGCCTGCGCCCTGCATGTGCGCCAGCCAGTCGCCCAGTTCCGCCGCCGACGGCGCGGCGGCCGCTCCGTGCACCACCTCGTCCGGCCGCGACGAAGCGGGCGCAAAGTCAAAGGGCGGCGGCTTTGGCTCGCCGATCCCGGGCTGCGCCGCCGCCTCGTCACCGAAGAGGAGCTGCGCCATCGGTGCGGCGGCGCGGCCGGGCGCGCGGACGGGAGGGCGCAGCAACGCCGGACGGACGGCCGCGGAGAAGCCCACAAGAAGATGGAAGATTTCAGTCTGCATGGGAGGCCCTAAATAAAATAATTGAATCATGCTCCAAGTGCTCCAAGTGCTCCAATCGCACATCGCCGGCTGAGCTCACGCTGCCAATCTCGAGGCCTCGCGTATGCAGCGCCCCCCGAATTGTGGTCTAGAGAGGCGTTATCGGCCGCGCCCGCCGCTCAAGTCCCTTGGAACAGGGTGTCGGAGAGAGAGGGTGAGGATCCCGTACCGTGGCGGGTTGCGGCCTTACGATGCGTCCTCGTCGAGTCGGGTTGCTTGGGATTGCAGCTTGAATTGGGTGGTAAATTCCATCTAAAGCTAAATACTAAATACAGCAGCAGCGCAGCACCCCTTGAACGCCGATGTCGGGTGGCTGGAAAAGTCGGTAGCCCCGGCACGCGCGCGTAGCGCCCGAGGTGCGAGCTTGCTCGGCACCTGGGCGGGACGCGTCCACACGCCGCGGCGCGCCCGTGCGCTGGCGGCGCTCGCCCGCGCTGGCGTGACAACACTCGACACCCGCTCGACACCCTCGACACCCTCGACACCCTCGACACCCCTCGACACCCCTCGACACCCCTCGACACGGTCAAGCATGGTTTCAGCCTCGACAGGCCTCGACAGGCCTCGACAGGCCTCGACAGGCCTCGACAGGCCTCGACAGGCCTCGACACCTCTAATCCTCTATCCCTCGACAGCAGCTCGACACCCTCGACACCGGGCCTCGACACCTCGACACCAGGGCTCAGAGTCTTATTTGAGGTGTCGATTTGTGCAAAAATGTGTGTCAGAGAGCGTTAATATGGCAAAACTTTCTTCGCCTCGCCGCAGTGCGGAAACGGGGCTCCGGCTCTACTAGTCTCTACTAGCACCAACTTCCCGATTAAGCTAGGTTAATCAGAGGGCAGATTTGGAGAGATCTCGAGGAGTACATACAGATAGACCCTCCAATCATGAGAAACCTCTAACCTGATCGGTCGTACTGACCGCCGACCAGTGAGATCACTCCAAGGCGCTGCGTAGCGAGGAGCTCTTCCAGCCGTGCGTGGGATGGCGAGGACGACGAGCGTGACATCGTCGATGGCGACTCTTTTGCGACCGTCATGCGAAAGGTCATCCGCTCGGCTCAGGGCGGGCAGCAGGGCTGCGTCCTCGCCACCAACGGCTGCTGCCTCCCGTACCACCTCTCCCTCTGCCGCACGCAACGCCAGTTTCGGGCGGCTGGGATCCTGTGCCAAGCCGACGACACGTACTTGCGCCACCCACGCCACGTCGATGTCGGCGGAGCAGAGCAGACAGCTGCAGACGCCTTCGAGCGCCTGCAGACCAACCGACTCGAGGACTGCGGCTGCGTGTCGAACGACGCCAAGATCAAGGCCATCTGCCCGGCGGGTGGCGTCGACGGCATCCCAGCTGCAATCCTCGAGATTCAAGGTGTCAAAGTCGTCGGCACCTTTGTCGCGCCCGACACCGACGCGGGTCGCCTGTACGAGCGGAACCAGCTGTGCAAGACGTTCGCCAGCAGGTTCAAGGTACTCGACGAGGTCGACCAACTGCGTGACACCGACAAAGACCCGGACGTCTCGCAGCTCTTCTACAAGCTGCTGCGCTCGCGCAACGGCACCCCGTACTATTGGATGCGGACTCACCTGCCCGACGTCATCGTGCCCGTCCTCAACACGGTGGTGCTCCCGCGGCTGCGCACCTCCTTCGAGATCCTCGCCAGGGCAAACGGCACGCCCACAGAGGAGCTCGACCGCGCCTGGGAGGAGGTGCAGCTCTCGGTGGCGAAAGGCGGCTCAAACATCGGAGGGCACGCCGACGTCGCCGACGCGTGCTTCGTCGCCGCCTTCCTCGCCGTCTGGCCATCACTACGTCGGCCTACCAGGGCCACGCCCTCGCTGGCGGCGACGAAGCACCGCCCCTCGCGCAACCGCCGCTGCTCGTCTACTTCAACAAGCACTACAACTCCATCCGCGACCGCTGCATCAAGCTCTGGGGCGTCTACCGCGCCCGTGCCAAGCATGTCGACTTTCGTCTCCGACCTCTACTCTGAGCAGAGCACTTCTCCAGTCCCTAAACAGGGCACGCTCGCTCAGATTGCGTCGCACGAGCGGTGGCTTCGCTGCCTCGCCGCCTGCGAGCGGCTGGATGCTGAGATGGACGACCCGGACGGCGTCAAACATCGGGAGGCGGCACGCTTCATCGCCGTCTCTCAGTTCGCCTCGGGAGCGTGGCTCGACCTCTGCCCCGACGGCCGGCACTCCTCCAAAATCACCTCGGAGATTTTTGCCACGGCGCTGCAGCGCCGCCACGCCTACTACATTTCGCTGCGCCAAGTACGTGTACGACGCCAAGGAGGCGGCTGGTGAGACAGTCACCATCGGTATGCGGAAGGGCGACCAGCTTGCAAACGGATCGAAGGACATTCCGTGCGAGCACAACATTCGTCACAACGGCACCATGTATGCGGCGGCCAACATGGTCCGTGCACGAGCCTGCGGCAAGCTCGTGCTCGGTGACAAGGCGAACCCTCAGACGACTTTTCATCTCAACGAGGGGCACGTCACCGACATGTGTGAGATCGGCGGGGACCTGCAGTCCCAGCGCGATGTCCACTACGAAGTCAAGGTGCCTAGCGCCCTCAGTAAGACGAGGCAGGCTGGGCAGGGCTCGGCGGCACACGGCGGATGCTGTGCGTCACTGGGCCACAAGTTTGGTTTCGGCAACACCCTTGACCAAACCTTGCTCAAGGTTCTTGGGTGCAAAGAGCGCGGCCACAAGTCACAGGGCCCGCTCGTCCATGCGACCGGTAAAGGCTGGGTCAAAGGGCACAAGGGACAGTACTCTACGACGCGCTCCATGTCAAGAACGGAATCGTCAAAATTTGTCTCGTCGAAAGCCAGGGCGGCATCGCGCCGCCGACCAAGAGAATCATCTTCAACTTCGCCAAAGAGGTCGGCAGCCCGAGCGCCGTCGACCGCACCGACTACGGCACAGCCTCCGGCAGCGCCCGGGGCTTTGTCCAGCACCACTCGCAACAGCTCTCGCGCGCCGCCGTCTGTGGCGACGCGCAAAACATCAACAACGCTGCTCGCAACATGCGTGTCGCGCACTCATTCATGACCGGTCTCAATGCTCCACCCCCCTGCGCGCGGGCCTTCTAGGCCCGCGGGTAGTCTCCCCCCATTCCCAGGGCCTCCAGGGCTCGCACCTCAACCTCTCACAGACAAGCACACAGCGCCATAGGACGTATTTTCTTCTCAATAACAAGGCTGTGTCAATCCCCCGCACCACCGCCGCCACCGCCTCGCGCGTTTAGCGGGGGGTCGGAGGAGCCTATAAAGAAAAGAAACGCAAGGTCGAAGGTGCTTTTCGCGCGCGCAACGCGTTGTCGCCGGCGGCCTCTCTCGCCTCTCTCGGCGCTCCATCCGTGGCGCTCTTTTCCTCTCCATGGCCGCGCCGGCATCCGCCCTCGCGGCGCGCATGCACGCCCTGCCACGCAACGAGCTCGCCGATCTCGCCGAGCTCATCGCGCGTGTGTGCGCCGTCAGCACGGGCGCAGACACGCGCGATGAGCTCGCATTCCCTTCCGCACACGCTGAAACGAGAGAGCACGACGACCTCGTCGAGCTCACCGCGCGCATGTGCCACGCGAGCGCCGATGCGCTCAGCCTCGCCAACGCCGCCCTCTCCGAGCACGTCCCTCCGTGGGCCGTGGAGGACGTGCTTCTCTCTCCCGACCTGCTTCCGCGCATCTTTGCGACGCTCGAGCTCGAGGACGGCGCCGCCGCCGCCGCCTGCTCGGCCTGGCTGCGCTGCTGGATCGACACGGACGAGCAGCGGCGTGGGCTCCGGCCGGCGGAGCTTGGGCCGCTGCCGCCGGGCTTTGACCTGGAGCATGTTTCAGGGCTGGCTGCGCATCCGTCGGGCGAGATGATGGCGTTCACCCTGAGGGGTAACAACGCTGTCATCTTTGTCCTGGACCCGTCGCTGCAAGAGGTTCGGCAGATCTTGTCGGGCCCAACCTGCATCTCCTTCTGCTTCTCCGAGAACCGCCTTTTTGCGTGCATGAGCGGCGCGCGCATCATCAGCTACAGCACCGATTCCTTTGATGAGGTTGCCCGCTACACGGAAGAAGAGCTCGACTACGAAGAATATTACGACTCGGTCGTTGGACCAAACGGGATGGTGCACGCTGTGGCAACTTATGATGACCCCGATGAGCTCGACCAGGAGGGAGTCTCCGAGGCGATCGTCGCCTTTGACCCGATGACGCTGGAGCGGCGCCTTCACTTTGGCCTCGGCGTCTTCAGCAAGGAGATCTACGGGCTCGCCTTCATCGGCGACGAGCTCTACGCAGGAGACAGGCGCGGCCGCAGCATCCGCGTCTTCTCGCTCGCTGGCGTGCACTTGCGGGAGATCAAGGGCGACTGGCGGGAGCCGTGCCGCTTGCTGCACCACAGCAGCCGGCTCTACCTGAGCGAGCAGCGCGGCGATGGGGAGGAGGAGGAGGTAGAGGAGGAGGAGGAGGAGGCCTCGGGCGAGGTCGAGGCGACATGGTCTGAGGACAGGAAGGCGGCCGGCAAGCGCATCTTCGTCCTCACTCCGGAGGGCGAGACGCTGCAGGTCTGGAAGACAGACAGCGACATCTCTGGCATGTACATCTTTGGGCGCGTGCTGATCGCAAAGGTCGGCGCATACATGGCGGGTGAGTTCATCACGCTCAAGGGCATTTGAGAGGCGAGAGCCTCGCTCCGCAGCGCGTGTGCGGTGTGGGCCCGACGCCACCGACGCACGCGCTGACGGCACGCAGCTCGAGTGGCGTGCACGGCGCGGTTGTTAGTACAGAAGCCGGTCGGGACTCGGGTGTGGACTGTGGTGCGTGCACGGTCGCGCGCATTGTGTCGTACTGGGGTTTGCCAGTGTTCCTCTAAAAATGAACACCACAGAGAGCATACAGATACACCGCGCCGCAAAGGATATACACAGAGGAACGCATGCGCGCGATCCACGATCAGGCAATCCGTCAGGGGCGGCGACCCCCCCATCTACAGATGACATGCGCATCCTAGATGCCAAACGCCATCTAGGATGCGTTTACCATCTAAGGATACCGGGTGTCTCCACTATGATTGGGTTCTCCAAGAAGATTTAATCATCTTTAGATGGTGCCCCGCGTCTTTTGATAGCGCGTGACATCTCTCAGATACTGCAGTCGTCTTCAGACGCACAATAAGAACCCGAAATAAAACCAGTCTTACGGTCTTACATATAGGCAACCGC
>NW_005198701.1:0-1735 GCF_000372725.1 Emiliania huxleyi CCMP1516 | reverse complement strand
AGAAGAGAGAGAGAGAGAGAGAGAGAGAGAGAGAGAGAGAGAGAGAGAGAGAGAGAGAGAGAGAGAGAGAAGGGGAGGGGGGAGAAGACAAGGAGAGGGAGGGAGAAGGAGAGAGGGAGGGAGCCAGGTGGGAAGAGACGTGCTGCCGTGCTGGCTTGCTGTGGTCCGGTGGTGCCCCGGAGCTGGGTTTGGAGGGACGTGCTGCGTTGCTGCCGTGCCACGTGGCCACCCCCGCTCGCCCGGGGAAGGGTCGGAAAATTGCTGCTCCTGCTACTAGCCGCCACGTGGCCACCCCCGCTCGCCCGGGGGAGGGTCGGAAAATTGCTGCTACTGAGCCGCCACGTGGCCGCCCCCGCTCGCCCCCCGCTCGCCCGGGCGAGGCTGAAAAGTTACTCCTACTACTACTAGCTGCCACGTGGCCCCCCCCGCTCGCCCCCCGCTCGCCCGGGCGAGGCTCGGAAAGTTACTCCTACTGCTACTAGCCGCCACGTGGCCACCCCCCGCTCGCCCGGGCGAGGCTGAAAAGTTACTCCTACTGCTACTAGCCGCAACGAGGCCACCCCGCTCGCCCGGGGGAGGCTCGGAAAGTTGCTCCTACTGCTACTAGCGGCCACGTGGCCACCCCCGCTCGCCCGGGCGAGGCTCGGAAAGTTACTCCTACTGCTACTAGCCGCCACGTGGCCACCCCCGCTCGCCCGGGCGAGGCTGAAAAAGTTACTCCTACTACTACTAGCTGCCACGTGCCCCCCCCCGCTCGCCCCCCGCTCGCCCGGGCGAGGCTGAAAGGTTGCTCCTACTACTACTAGCGGCCACGTGGCCACCCCCGCTCGCCCGGGCGAGGCTGAAAATGTTGCTCCTACTGCTACTAGGCGCCACGTGGGACGTGGCCACCCCCGCTCGCCCGGGCGAGGACAGTCGACGAGGGTCGCCCCCCCCTTTTCCGATTTCCCACTCACCTCGTGTGTGTGGAGAAGTTTACCTTGCCTTACCTTAGATCCTCTCGGTCATTTTACATGTTCCTGTTCATGCATGTCACCACAAAGATAGACTTCAAGACACAAAAAGAAACGTAGGAAGGTGGACACTTTTTGTGAAACTTCGGGCTCGTTGGGTCACAGGTTGAGCAGTTCGGACGCCAGCCGCTCGAGGACCTGGATGCCGACGACCGGGTTGGCGTAGATTGTGAGGCCGCCGTCGGCAGTGCCCGCAAACGCGTGGTGGTTCTCCGCGCTCAAGCTGAAGGCGCGCAGGGGCGCACCGGAGGCGGCGCCGCCAGCCTCCAGGTCGTACCGGTGCAGCAGCTGCAGGTCGCTGATCCGCCGCACCGCGAGCGCCGACCCCTCGGAGAGGAGCGCGAGCTCGCCGTCGATGGTGGGCACGATGCGGCCCACGCCACGGTCCGGGGACACGACCGCGAGAGGCCGTCCGCTCACGGAGAAGACGTGCACGGAACGCTGCGTCGCGACAAGCAGCCGCTGCGAGGCGTGTGCAACGGCGACGGCGACAGCACGCTCGTGAACGGGCAGGGAGCGCACGAAGCGGCCGTTTGGGACGGCCCACACCCGCACGCACTCGTGTGGACCGAGGGTGACGGACGCGGGCTTCTTCTCTGCCTGCATCGGGAGAGGCGGCGGGCGGGGCGCCGCGCACCGGCGCCGCTCCGGTGAGGAGGAGGCCGAGCTCCGTCGACAGGCAGAGGCACTGAAGGGGCCCCGGTGGCCGCTGAGGACGCGCA
>NW_005198702.1:0-1736 GCF_000372725.1 Emiliania huxleyi CCMP1516 | reverse complement strand
ACAGCTCTGCAAACTGCGCCTCACCACTGACCGGGAAGGCCGCCAAGTGGGCCAGCACAGGTCGCACATTGTGGCAGCAGTCAGCAGTGCATGGCTGATAGCTAGAGCAGCAGCGTCAGGGTCGCAGGGTCGGATCGTGTCAAGCCTCTCGCCCGGCCGGCCGCGTGCAGACGTCGGCCTGTCTGCTGTCTGGAGTGATCTGTCGGCGGTCAGTACGACCGATCAGGTCGGAGTTTTCTGATGGTTGGAGGGTCTATCTGTATGTACTCCTCGAGATCTCTCCAAATCTGCCCTCTGATCAACCGTGATCATTCGGGAAGTCGGTGCTCATAGAGACTCATAGAGCCGGAGCCCCGTTTCCGCACTGCGGCGCGGCGCACGGTGCCTCCGGGGGGCCCCGCGCCGGCCCAGAGCCTGACAGTCGCACGCGCCGCGCTGCGGGGCGTGCGACTGTCTTTGTTTGAAGTAAAAAGTCGAATCAGAGCGGTGTCGGCGTTGTCCTGAGTTTTCTCCCCCGGACCGCCCGTCCGGCACCGCTCCGGGACGCACGCCGGCGAAGCACCATCAAGCTGCTGTACGGCCCCGGAATCGCCTCCCCTGGCTTAGCTAAAGTGAGAGTTATTGTGCACATGGTTAGTCTCTACAATATATACACTGACACTGAACCTCCCAGAGCTCGTCCCGGTCCGCCACGCCCACGGCCATCCTCGGCCTCCGGAGGGCCCCGGCCGCGGCGCGGTGCGGCGGCGTCACAAATCCGACGGCAGAGCACCGGGACGCGGTCGGGCGATCTGAGGTCCAGTGAGGCGTATGCATTGCCTATCCAGGGCTATCACCTGGACCTATCAACAGGCGCCTGCGGCGCCGTGGTCAGGAGCTGCTGCTCCAACCTGTTCACACTTCCGTACGGCACAGTAAGCGAATAAAAAATCGACGCGATCATCCGGCCCGCTGGGTGCGCTTCTCAGCTCCTCGGCCCTGGCCCCTGGGTAGTGGACAGTATCCGGCAAAAAAGCCCGGGCTCTGACAGCGCCTTGCGCCTCGTCTCGTGGTCCATATGAGCTGCCGCGAGTACATCGCGGAGGAGGCCGCTGCACTGCGCGAGCAGCGTGCCTCCACGGCCGAGGCTGAGCTGCGTGCGGCCATAACCTCACGGGCCGTCGACGCCCTCGAGGCCGCGATCGACGCTTGCGCCGCCGCCTCGGAGCCGAGCAGAGCCGAAGCGAGGAGGCTACTGAGGGAGCTGCGGGCGGCCGAGTCGTCGGAAGCGGCGGCGGCATCACAGCAGCGCCACTCGGCGGCGCACGAAGATGACACAGCGGCCGAATGGGCAGCGGCGCGGCAGCGTGCAGAGCGCCGAGACCCGTATGAGGACGACGCGAGCACTCCAACCGCCGCAGAGCGCGAGCGGAACGAGCTGAGAGCGCAGGCCACGCACGCGCGCATCTTGGGCGAGGCGGAGAACGGCTGCCGGCGAGTGGCCAGCGGCGCGTGCCGCTTCTATGTGACGCCGCCGATCAACGGATACTACCGCCGGCTGGTAACCCTAACCGTAACCCTAACCGTAACCGTAACCTAACCCTAACCCTAACCCTAACCCCAACCTAGGTGCACGAACTGGCTGAGTCGCACAACCTGGCACATGAGTCTGTCGCGGACGTCGGCACCGTCTACACCTACAACTGGTCGCGGCACGGCAAGCCGTGCTTGAGCGATTGCCCGTGCACGTTCTGCTT
>NW_005198703.1:0-1736 GCF_000372725.1 Emiliania huxleyi CCMP1516 | reverse complement strand
TTTTGTGACAGGCGACAGCAA
The DNA here is from genome assembly GCF_000372725.1 of Emiliania huxleyi CCMP1516. Classification (NCBI taxonomy): domain Eukaryota; phylum Haptophyta; order Isochrysidales; family Noelaerhabdaceae; genus Emiliania; species Emiliania huxleyi. Next base: position 1,715 of record NW_005198703.1, on the reverse strand, counting down.
GGTGTGACGCGTGTGAGCTACCACTTTCTTCCCCTACGCTCGTGTTATTGGAGATGTTCGCTGCAGTTTATCGGGCCGACGATCGGCAGCGAGGAGACCCCTTGTCCCTCGCCTCGCTGCTCATCGCGGGCATTCGTTCAAGAAAGATGCTGAGCGAGCGTTGGCCTTCATACGTTATTCTTCCGATTCTATATTCTTTTTCGAAGCGATTTTCAGCGATTTTCAGCGGGAATATAATGAATATTTGAGAATATAGGTAGGCCCGATTTGGAGCTGTACTCTTGTGGCATATTCGAGAATATATACCCTGTTTGGGACAAGAATACGGAAAGAATACGGAAAAACGGTGCTCACAATCGTACCAAAGATCCAAGGATTGCACAGAGAGGGCTCCCAATCGCTCCAGCCGCGAGCGCTTGTGAGTGAGCGCGCCGGGATGGTCTCCTCACAATCCAAACAGTGATCGCACCGCGATTGCGAGGGCCGACCCGCGCGCAATCCTAGAAGTCGTAGGACTGTGGGCGGTGTCGCTCGAGGCTCGTAATCGGCGAAAGTTCTAGGATTGCGAGCGCTCCTGCTCGCAATCGGAGGCCTGTCGCTAGGATTGTGAGCAGTGCTGCTCGCAATCCTAGCCTTTGCTCGGATTGCGAGCGCGCTGGTAGTAGTCGTAGGCGTCACCCGTCACCTTGGGAGCGGAGCTGCTCTTAGTCCTAGAAGACGTTGCTAGAGGCGTGGCCGGCTTTTGGGCGTAGACCAAAACTTACAGCTGTCTACAGGATACTTACAGGGACTGTCTGTTCTTACAGACGCTTACTAACACAAGGCATACGAACCCACGCCTGACCTACCAGGCTTACCGTGGGGTGGTACTTACTTGGGGCCATATACACCGGTACGAACCGGTTGGGTGCCGTTGGCAGCGGGGTGCGCTGATAGAGCCAGAACACACCGAAAATAGGCCTTCACACCGGTCACCCCGACTGAGACATCCCACCGAGCGTGGGTGCTCACACTCGCACAGAAATGCTAGCGCGTTGCGTCTCTGCGATGATGTGAAAACTGTGACCAAAATCCGCTGTGATCAAGAGGAAGTAAGCTCGTAGCCTGGTAGAAAAGAAGGTTCACCGGGTTTTTTTGGTTCTCTTTCCCGTTTAGGCAAGGGGCCGACCAGCGCAATGTCTTCGCTCTTCCCCACTTCCCGCTGGTCCGTCCTGGTCGCCTCAATGCTGCTCGAGCTCTGCGGCGGGAGCGTGTACATCACAAACCTCTACCTCGCCGCGCTTCGGCCGCGCCTGTTTCCTGGCGCCGCAGACGGCGAGGCGCTCATGGAGTACTTGGTCTTCGCGTCCAACCTGGGCAACTGGGTGCCGCTCGCCGGCTTTTTGTACGACGCGCGCCGAGGCGGCCCGCGGACGGTCGTCTTTGCGGGCGCGGCGCTCACGCTGCTCGGCTACGGCGGCCTCTGGCTCTGTTCCGCGTTTGATGTGCACGCCAACTTTGCGGTACTCTGGCTGCTCTGGTTCCTGTGGGGGCACGGGTCGGGCTACTTCGACTGCGCCGCCATTGCCACCTGCAGCGCCAACTTCCGCGAGTCGCGCGGCCTCGTGCTCGGGCTGACAAAGTCCTTCTACGGCCTGTCTGGCTCGCTGCTGACGCAGGTTTTCCTCGCTTTCTTCGCGGCGCCCGACGCGGCGCCCGCCTTCCTCCTCTTCCTC
>NW_005198704.1:0-1736 GCF_000372725.1 Emiliania huxleyi CCMP1516 | reverse complement strand
GTGTGTGGTGGGGAGTCGGCCGCTGCTAGGCGTGTGCTGTGTGTCGCCGCTGCTACTGCGTGTGCCTCCTCCCGGTCCGAAATCATCCTGCGCCACGTCGAGAGCATCGCCTCTTGCCGCTCGACCGTCGGCACGCCATCGTCGGTGGTGTCGGAGAGCGCCGCGTATTCCTGCCACTCCTCAAGCAGCGAGTCGACTGCGTCGAGCGGCGCAGCCTCCGCCGCCGCCGCATCCGCCGCCGACACAATCGAGAGGCCCTCACCATCGGAGAGGCCCTCGCCGTCGCCGTACTCATCGAACGCGGCGGCGGAAGGACGAGCGCGCGGCACGGCGCGGGAGGCGAGGAGCGGCGGGTGAAGGGCAGCGGCACCGGCTGCGAGGAGAGCGGTGAGCAGCGACTTTGGCGGCATTTTTACTCAAGATTTTCTTTTTCTTTTCTTTCTTCTCTGACTCGCCAGAGAATACTTACAATAAGGTTCACAGCTGAAATGTGGAATATAAGCCAATATATCGCAATATACGGTCCGGATATATTGGAGAATATTGGGATATATTGGCTTATATTGCGATATATTCGCCCTGTTGATACGTCTCTCTCTACGTCTGTCTCCAGTATACAGTGGGTTGCGGGCATTAAGAAAACGTACCATTAAGAAACCACGCCGAGCGATTTCCGCGAAAATCTAAGAAACCACGGCGCGCCGCAGGCGCGGCCCCGAGTGCCGAGAAAAGGCCAGACACGAGTGTGAAAACGGGAGCCTCTGCCCAAAATTTCTCTTCGCCTGCGGCGCGCGCACTTGTCACTATCCAAGTCTGCGGTGTTCTGAGTGGAGTGCGAGTGGATGGAGGCGTGTGTGCGTCTCCCGTCATCCAGAGAGCCGACTCGGCGGCAGACTCTGGCATCGCCCTCGCGGACCGCAGCTTACCTCTTACTTACCTAAAAATCCTTCGGGCCGGCTCTGGCTCTCTAGGTGTGAGTGTAGAGTTGGCTTGAGTGCCGGCCGGAGCTAAGAAACCACGGCGTCGGGTGGGTGAGGGCTGTGGAAAAACGGCGGCGTGCCGCGGAATTTCTTAATGCCCGCAACCCACTGTATTCCAATATACGCCAATATATGCCGGAGCTAATCCCGGGGCGAAACAAGAGTATATTGGAGTATATTGGAGTATACTGCGATATATTGTGCACCATAGTACGCCTGGGCGCTGGGCTATACAGCAATGTATCCCAATATACTCCAATCTATCCCAGTATTCGGCTGGAAGATGTTCCTCCAATATCTCCGTATATTGCGTAATAGTGCGCAATATGGGAGTATATTCCAGGGGTGCAATATACCCCAGTATATCCCAATATATTCACAGCGCATTGCTACTCGTCAGTATTCTCCTAGTGGAGACGCCGTGTACCAGCAGCAGCAGCAACACGCTGCCCTCTCAACCGGCTGATGATGCAGTCCGAGGCAGCCCTTCTTCGTGCGTCGGTGGCGGCGGGAGGGCAGCACAGCGTCTTCATCGACGGCGAGGGCCGGCTCTTCTCGTCTGGCAACGAGGCGACCGAGATCAGCAGCGACGAGGAGGAGGAGCTCGACCCGGCTGCTGGGCTGCTCGGGCACGGCGAGGGCGTGACGCGGCTCACGTCGCCGACAGCACTCCCATCGCTGCTCGGAGGCGAGCACGCGGAAAGCGTGTCGGCGGGGATCCACCACAGCCTTGCCATCGCCGCCGACGGCAGCGTT
>NW_005198705.1:0-1737 GCF_000372725.1 Emiliania huxleyi CCMP1516 | reverse complement strand
TAGAGGCCCTCAGCGAGTGACACTTCGGTTGGACTCCATCGAGTTCTAATCGCTCGCCGGCAGCTCCGGTGGCTTGGACACGTCAGCCGCATGCCTTACGAGACGAGGCTCCCTCGCCGCTTGCTCTCGGCGTGGGTGCCCCATCGCCGCCCGAAGGTTCGCCGTCCATGACGTACGGCCGCTCCATCTTCAAGGCGCTCGAGATGTTCCGCATCGACAAGACGCGCTGGCCCGAGCTCGCCGCGAACCGCAGCGCATGGCGCGAGACCTTGCGGACGGGCGTTTTGCCCCGCGCCAGCCTTTTGGCCTCCGGCTCCACCGCCGCAGGCCAAGCCCCTGTCGCGCACAAAGCTCCCCCGGAGCAGCGCGCAGCAGACCCAAGCCAAGATGAATGAGTCGCTCCGCCGGGAGCGTCTCACATGACAACATACACATACTTACATTCATGGTCGAGGGGAAGGTCGCCGGCGGCCGCAACTCCGCCGCCGTCGCTCCGCCGGCTCTGATCGAGTATCTGGCGTTGAGGGCGGCGGCGCAAAGCGGGTCTGGTGTGCGCCACGGCCACAACCCTTGCCACCGCCCTTGCCGCCGCCCTTGCCACCCTTTGCCGCCTTGCCTCCGCCGCGGGCGGCGGTGGGAGCGGCCTGCTGGGCTAGCATGTTGTCCTTGCTGGGGACGGGCACGTGGAACGCACGTTACATGTCGAACGGCCTCCGGGATTCAAACAAAAAATAGCCAAGGCCCTCTCGCAACCCCTCCGACCCCCTGGGCCCCGTGGGCGTCGAAGAGGTGGCGTGACAGTGCCAGCCGGTCAAGAGGGACACCTTTTCATCTTGAGAGACACCAAGAGCCAGGCATGCCGTACCTGGCACTCGACTCGCGCTTGCCCCGCCTCGCCGGTCGCCGCGAGCTACACGCCTGGATCCCCGTGACGCCTGCTGTTCGCGGAACCCGCCAGATCCGCAGCGCTCCCGCCATGCGATGCGCCCCTGCTCCCTCCCGTTCGCAGGTGAGGCCGCCGCCATCGACGAGCCGCGAGACGCGTCCGCTGCTGCCCATTCGCCACCCTAGCCCCGCGCGAGCCCACCATGCGCACCCCATTTCATGCTGCTGACCCGCCGTCGCCTGCGCGCTCGCAGATCCAAAACACCCCATCATCATGATCAACTGGAAGCTGTACGTCACCGCGCTGCTGCTGCCGCTGGCGCTCGGCTGGAATTCGTGCTCGGTGAGCCCCGCCGCCCGCGGCGAGCCACGTACCTGCCTCGGCACTTGAGAGGCGGGGCAATGCGAGTGGGGCGCTGAGATAGCGCGCAGGCGCGCAGAGGGCGGCAAAGGAGAGGGCCGCGCGGAGAGAGCGCGCGGCGCGGGGAACACCTCAGGAGCGCGGCTTGAGGAGATGAAGCAACGCCCCGCTGCCCGCGCGCACCACCACTTCGCTTGTCGTCCACCCCGCCACTCATCCGCCGCGCCGCCGCCCGCATCTGCAGAGGCCCGATGTGGAGTACTTCCAGGCTGACGAAGGCGCGGGCACATCCTTCAACTACGCCGCCGGGGCGATGAACGGCAAGGTGTACACGGGCGGATACTTCAAGGGGACCTACCTTCCCGTCGGCTACAACTCGAACGGGATGGTGGCACCGGTGCCGGGTGCCGTCCGCGTCATGGATGCGACCTCCGACGACCAGGTACACGAATCGCGTCGCGGCGTTCACTCTCCACACAACCCGTACCCTC
>NW_005198706.1:0-1737 GCF_000372725.1 Emiliania huxleyi CCMP1516 | reverse complement strand
CGGTGTGCAAGCAGGAGAGCCCACACAGCGTGGGTCGGGCCCAAGTGAAGGGCTAGCCTGTGGAGAGCTCAATGCACACACTACTGCCTGGGCCGTATCCACTAGACAGGCCACATAAGGCGAACGGCGTGCGCACATGGGGCACCCGAGATCAACCAGTAGTGTGCGCGTGCGTGCAGGCCGGGTAGGGCTCCTCTAGAATCGGCGCACGAGAAGGGCGGGAGTACCACCTTTCTCGCCCGCTCAAAGCGCGCCTGGACGTTGCGAAGCGAGCGCCGGAGACCCGCGAGGCGAGACGCGGAGCGGGGGCCCATGTCGGGGCAGCGCGTGTGCGCGTCCCGCTCACGGCTCAGGCGCCAATCCGACAGCATGACCCACGCCTAGCTTGAGAGCAATGCAGATTATGCCCACTCGCAGTCCATCATAACGGGCCTCTTATGTTCACCCGACAACCTTCCGAAGCGAGAGCTGGCAATGCGCCGTCCGGGCTTGTGCGCCTAGGCCAAGGCGCGGCAGTACAGCCGACTATCGGCGGTTTGGACTGGCTCTCGTCAGCTGCACGCGCGCCCGGGTTGAAGCGGGATGGAGTGGTGACACCGGGCGGTGCGTCAGGCTACCCGACGACGTTGGAGTCACTGTCACACGTCGCGGACAGCCTGCACACACGGCGGGGCCGGTGCGAAACGGGTGAAAAAGAGACTTTGCGGATTTCAACCGACTATGCGGGTTTTTCGCACTGAGTCGCGCCAAAACGCCCTGCCTACCTACCTATTGCGGGCGCCGACCGCCAGGCTCCGTGCCCCACCTACCTACCTATTCCCAGGCCGCGCAGCGAAGCGAAAAAATATCCGTTAGCCCTCTGTGAATAGGCTTGTACCGCGGGCGCCGCCGCCGCACCCGTCTCGGCTGGCGTCCCGGCCGCAGGCGACTCGTCTGGCATGGCCCCGTTTCGCGGCTAAACGCGCCGTCTCCCGCGCGAGCGAAGCGGTTTTTCCTTTTGGTTTGGAAGGTGTGTCTGCCTGCCTGTCCGTACCTGTGTTTTTACTAAACGCCTGTGTTCACGTTGCGCGCCGAGCGGTCCTCGGGCGAGCCTACCGCCGCCCTGCTGCCTACACTGGGTTGGTTTTCTCCCGCATGGGGAGCCCCGGGTACTCTTTAGCTGTAATCGTCTAGGCAGGGGTTGGTTGGCTCAAACCGCGAACTCGGCCTGTTCACTAAAAAAATGACGCTCAATTGGTTTCGACATCGTTTTACCTCCAAAAGTGAGCTGGATTTTTTCCTATTACGGCTTTTAACTTGGGGAGCTGTTGGGTTGACGTCTTGTGCCGCGGCCGCCGAGCTGGGCTGCACGCGCTCCTTTCCCCCGCTAAACAATAACCGCAGCACGTCCCCAACGACTACCCTCAGCCTACCCAGAACCGAACTCTCGTGTACACATCAGTCTCGTACAAGGACACTCACCATTGGCGGCTACCGACACGCTGCTCGTACGATTCTTTGCAGACTGACCATGCCCCCGCCTAGCCAGCGCTGCCCCGACCAGGCAGCGGCGCGCCACCCGGTCATCGCAATGCGCACTACACCAATGCTGAGCGCGTCACGCGCGAGACGTGGAACTTGGCAGACCACCTCATGTTCAAGTACGCGGACGGCCAGCTTCACCCGACGGACACCAGGTTTGGCACGATGGCGACGACCGCATTCGACGCCCGCCCTCATCGCACCATCTGTCAGCAG
>NW_005198707.1:46049-62153 GCF_000372725.1 Emiliania huxleyi CCMP1516 | reverse complement strand
CGCCTCGGCTGGCGAGACGCCGCTCGCGGAGTGGTTCTGGCAGATCGGCAAAGGCGCGTCGCGCGCCTGGTCGCGCTACGCTCCCCACCAAGAGGCTCTGATCGAGCGCGCCTACCAGCTGGCGGAGGAGAGGGTGCGGCTCGACGGCGAGCGGGTGCTCGACTTGCGGCAGATGAAGCAGGTGAACCTCTAACCCTAACCCTGACCCTCACCCTCACCCTCACCCTAGCCCTAACCCTCACCCTAACCCTAACCCTGGCCCAGGTGCGCGACGACGGCCCCGGCCGCTCCCGCCCTGTGCGGCGCGAGCCGCCTGCAGCGCCATACTCGACTCGTCCGACGAAGCGGAGGCGGGACGCGCGGGGGGCGACGGGCGGCGGCGAGGGCGGCGGCGGCGAGGGCGGCGGCGGCGAGGGCGGCGGCGGCGAGGGTGGCGGCGTGGCGACCGTGCGCGTTCTTCCCAATCTCTCCCCCGCCAAGCGCGCCACCGTCCGCGTCGTGGTGTTGCGGCGCGACAGTGGCGTCGTGCTGACGGCTGGCGAGAGAGTGGCGTCGTGCTGTCGAGCCAGTGAGAGAGCCAGTCACAGCGAGTCGCTCCTGCCTGACTCCAGGCTCGGGCTGCCTCGTCTCGCGCGACGGCCACGTGCTCACGGCGGCGCACCTAGAAAGAAAGAAAGAAAGAAAGAGAACAGGCAGCCCAAGGGAGGGAGGGGAGGACGGCACGCCGCCACCACACAGGGAGTTTAAGGAGAGGAGTGTGGTGCGCTAGCCGTCGCCCACCCTAGGGAGTCTGCCTCTTCCTATAGGCGGCACACCTCTTTGTGAGCGCGCGGTCGGGCGCGCTCTTCCATGGCTTTGCGCCGAGCGAGGTGTTAGTCGCGGTGGGCGTGTATGTCGATGACGCGGCGCCGTCGCGCTGGGCCCACGTGCCACGATCATTGTGCATGTCACATGTCTGTGAGTTGTCTGTGGCGCCCGAGCAGGCGCCGTCGCGCTGGGCGTACTGGGCGGAGCTGCAGACGCCGCTCGAGCGGCTGGTCGAGACATAGCTGAGATACAGCCGAGATACAGCCGAGATACAGCCGAGATACAGCCGAGATGCAGACGAGATGCAGACGAGATGTAGACGAGATGTGCCAAGAGATCGCCGAGGTACAACCGAGGTACAGCTGCAGCCGCTCGAGCGATGCCGTCCCACGCGTTGAGCTCTCGGCCGCTCGAGCGTGGTCGAGCGAGTGCAAGAAGGCTGGGGCAGAGAAGACGCGGCTGCTCGACAGGTCGAGAGGGACGAGAGGCGGCGGCTGCTCGATCTCGCCGTGATCCGGCTGCGAGGCGAGCTCACGATGACGCCCGAATCGTTCGTCGGCGTCGCTGCAAGGTACGCGATCGCTTCCGAGGCGACCGAGGCGCTGCCTCCGTTCCGCAGCGCGCTGAGGCTCGGAACGCCCTCCGCCGTGACAAGCGGCAGCGCTGTAGCCGAGAGGTGGCCGAGATGCAGCCGCCTTCCTCGCCGGTCCTTCTCGGCGCCCTCCCGGACCCTTCTCGGAACCTTCCCGACCTTTCCCGGAGCCGTCCCTGCAGGCAGCGCGCTGCTCTGCTCGGAACCCCTCTCGGACCCTTCCCGGAACTGTCCCCGCAGGCAGCGCGCTGCTCGTGCTCGGTTGGCCGTCGCCGCACGGCCAGACGTCCATCTTCGTCGACAGCACCCATGAGTGCCTCTCCCGCGAGGGGCAGCTGCTGCACACGCGCGCCTTCATCCACGCGGGATCGAGCGGCGGGCCGGCGCTCACGCCCTCGCTGCACGTCGTCGGCGTGGTGAGCCACAACCCGCGCTCGTCCGACGACACCATCCGCCCGCCAGAGGCGGGCGGCGAGGTGCACTACCTCGCGTGCATCCGCTCGACCGAGCGCATCGGGCTGATCGCGCCCGCCGCCACCGACCTCATCAGCTGCCGCCGCGCCCCCGCCGTCCTGCCACCGCCGCCGCCGGCCGCTGTGCCATCGCTCCCAAAACTAGCGTGAGGGTTGCCAGTGTTTGGCGAGGAGTATATGTGCTGCGAAGTTTCGTGTGGCAAAAATTGCGTGCTCGACACCCGCGGATTGTAGTTTGTGTGCCGTCTCTCGATCTCGTGTGCCGCACCGCGCACGCGCCGCAGTGACACGTAGGCGACGGAGACGCGCTCGCCAAGTTTCCCGCCAGAGGATGCTCGCAACCCCCCACAGGGCTCCGAGCCACTGGTGTGGCACCTTCTTGTCGTCGGCGTGTCCCTATCACGACGAGGGCCGCCGCTACTCGTGCCATCTCGCGCATGCGGCACAGGCGGCCCATAATGCCTCACCGTACGCCAAATGCCTCCCCATTGAACGCCTGTGCCGCAGATGCAAACATGGTAGCACTGTGTGACTGTGCACCGGCAAGGCGACGGACTTAAGCACTCATCGGCGCAGGCACCGACGCGTGCTCGACGCTCGCCATACGTCTTCTTGCCGCGAATCTTCTTCTGATAAAAGTGGAGAATATTTGCGCTTGCTAAGAGCGAGGCAACATCCTTCCTGGCAAATTAGTTTTTCACCTTGCCAACCGCAGTCCAAGTGCTCCAAGGCCAAGGACCGATATATAGGTAGTGGAGGTAGTCGTCTCAGTATAGTGACCTGTCCGCGTCGTGGGGGCGGTCCTGTCTGAGTTAGGGGGGGCGGGGGCGGGGGAGAAGGAGAGGAGAGTCGTTGAGCCTTGGCACCAGCCGGGCAGTTGGTTTGGCCTTGGCACATCAGCCGGGTGTGATGTTGATCTGAGGGAGGGTGTAGAGGATGTAGAGTGTAGAGCGCTGTAGAGCTGTAGAGCTGTAGAGCGCTGTAGAGCTGTAGAGCTCTACATCCGCCGCGTGACTGCCTGCGTTGTAGAGCGATGTAGAGGCGCTCTACAACGTGAAATCTCTACAACAAACTCTACATCATGTGCTTATCACAGTAGCCCGAGGACGGGGGGGGGGCGGGCCTCACCCGGGACTCACCCCGAGACCCCACCCCGGGACGCGCCGGCTGCGGGTGAGGCCCCACCCCCGGGGCAGTGAGGGGCAGGGGCGGGGCGGAGCTCCTCAGAGTGAGGCGCCCCGGGTGCCCCCACCCCCCGACCCGCCCATTCAGCTTTGCTCTTTCGTCCGGAGCGCGCCTTTCAGGGGGTAGAATTCTTAATCTTTTAGGCGTGGCGCTGGTGGGCCGGGGGCGCGCGGTAGCCGGTAGGCGTAGGTACGGGGCCGCGTGCGCGTGGGCTGTGGCCCGCCCGTGGTGCCCCTGCGCCCTGGCTGGGTCGGTCGGGCAGCGAGCTACCCCCCCGGGACAGCGCATCGCGAGTGAGGCCCCGGGGTGGGGCAGGTGAGGGAGGGGGCGGGGACGGCCGGGCCCCGGTGAGCCCCGGGTGAGGCCCGCCCCCCCCCCGTCCTCGGGCTACTGTGATTGGCACATCATAAGCGCGAACGAGGCACGGTCGCTCTCCGACATGAGGCGCGTTGCACTTGCCAGTGCTGCCCTGGCCTTCTGTCTGCCCGCCCAATGGGTGGGAGGTGCCTCTGCTGCTGTGGCATGCCTCACGGCTGCGACTGGCCGGCGCCTCGGCGCGTCAGCTCGGCTCGGCGTAGCGATAGTGGCCAGCGCAACTCGCCTGGACTCAACGCTCAGCCAGGAGCTCCCGCACGCGCTGGCGCGAGTCATGGCGCAGACAACGCGTCTGAATGCTCGCCTCGCCTCGCGCAAATGCGACCGTCCTCGCAGCCGACAGTCCACCGCCTGAAGCACAGCGACGAATGCGGCACCGGCGACGCATGGCAGGCTGGTCATGACGCAGTTGTAGGGTGTTGTGTGTCGTCAGAGTGACTCTCTGTGTGTCAGGGATAGTCAGGGCCGTCCATCAGAGCTCCAGTAAGCTCGGAGACACCCCATTAGCGCGGCTCGACCTCTTTGAGTCACTGCCTTCCCGGCGGTTTGGCTGTAGAGCCTCTACAACAAACTCTACAGCAAAATCGCGCTCTACATCGCTCTACATCTGCATCGCTCTGTCCCGCGCCGGATGTAGAGCTCTACAGCTCTACAGCGCTCTACATCCCTACAGCTCTACAGCGCTCTACACTCTACATCCTCTACACCCTCCCTCAGATGTTGATTTGGCCTTGGCACCAGCCAGCCCTGGCAGGGGCACGCGGGACATGCACAAGCGCCAAAGGGGCGCAGCGTCGACCTCACCCGTCGGCGCAGGTGGGGGGACGGGAGTTCCGTCGGGTTCCCCTGCGCGAGCGCGAGAGTAACCCCGAGAGGGCCAAGATGAGCGGTGCGCGCAGGGGTCGGCGTGGAGGGCGATGAACAAGCCGCGCGGGGCGCCGCCTCACCGTCGCGGGCTCACCGCCTCAAAGTGGCGCAGGGTGAGGCGGCGCTCCGAGCGAGTACGTGAGCCCCGTGACTCCAACCAGGCCCTTCCTTTTTTTTAGCAGGGGTGCCGCTGTGCGGCGCGCGCGCAGAGACTGGCCGCGTGCGTGCCGCGCGCGGCGGTGTCGAAGCAACTCCTCGACAGAGCAGCGCCTCCACATGGCACTTCCCCTCTGCGTCCGTGTACTGGCCCTTGACAGCCTCGACCGTCCCGGTCCCCGTCCGCGGGTCCCACATCCCCACCCTTCCGCCCCTGTCCCCGCCCTCCACGCCCAAAACCGTCTCGCGGGCGCGTGGCAGCGTATTGCCGCAAGCGACGAACGCCCCCATGCGCCCCACCCCCGAGGGGTCCGACGGCACGGCGATGCAGGGCAAGTCCCCACCCAATCACGCCCTGGTAAATGTACAAGTCCGTCCTCGTAGTGCAGTAGTGCTGTGCTCGCAGTGAAACTCGTGCTCCACCGCGCCGCGCCCCATGCACTTTTTGAATGCCGTGGGGCTCCTGCCCAGTGTCTGTCCGGGTGTGGAGGCGCGGCGGGACATCGCGAGAAAAAAATCGCGCGCGGCTTTTCTCGCCTCTCGCAGAGAACGCGCTGGGGCCGGGACACTCAAGCGGAGAGACGAACAACGCGCTCTGCTCCCCGGCCCTCCCCCCCGGCCCACCACGGGACACCCGCCGCCGGCAGTCCGCATCCGACGAGCCTCGACTCGATACGCGGCGCGGCCACTTTCCGCCCTTCACTTACCCGAACCCAGCCTGGCGCCGGCGCCGGCGGCCAGTGAGGCGCGAAGGCGGCTCGCCTGGCTGAGCTCTGCAGTCGAGGCCATGTGCGAGCTCGTACGGCCGGACAGTCGGGCTGCCTGCGATTTAGGGCGAACTTTCGGGTGCGTCCTGGGCGACAATGCGTCTGCTCGGCGGCCCTACGTGTGGGTCGCCAAGAGCTGCCGCGGGCTCTTCCGCCTCACTCACAACACAGTTACCTGTGACATCGCCTGCGGCGACTACCGCACGACAGGCCAGCGCTGCGAGGCGACGGAGCGCAGTTGCGGCCGAAGCTGCAGCTTGCCTCGGCCACTTACCTCGCCCCTCACGAGCAGCAGCCGGGATTGCCACGGCCCCAATCTCGTGCTCCCACGGGTCGCAGCCCCTGTGAGCCTGCCCTCCCTGCGGTGCCAGTACTCCCTCTCGCGGTTTGCGCTCTCCACCGAGGCCCCCGCCTGCGCGACGGTCGATGCCCTCGTCAATGCGACCGCAACGGGCCGGTACGACAGCGACGGGCGGTTTGTCACCGACTGTACGATCCCAACCTACGCTTCCCTGCCGCGCGGCGGTCGGTGCGTGCACATCATGGGCGACTCCTACACGCGACACATGCTGCAGACCGTCTCGATGGTCTTGAAGGACAACTTTGTGAGCGGCGGCTTTGAGCGGCCGAACGCGAACTGCCTCTGCGATGGCCAGTTTAGCGAGCTCGAGCCGTGCCGGCGCAACGTCTCGTTCCCCTTTCCGTGCACATCGGTAGAGTACGACTCTCGCCTCACGTGCAGAAGCCGTCGGTGTTCGAACGCGGTCCGAACCAGACGCGGCGGCGAGGCAGCCTTCGTGTGGCTCCAGGGCGGTTTGCACTACCTGCAGGGGCCGTTACCTCGCTCCGGCCGTCCCTCCCTGCGGGCGCCAGTCAAATCGTTTCTCGCCGCCATTCGGACCACGGCTCACCGACATGTGCACGCGAACGATCGCTTCTTCGTGTCCGGCCTTCACTTCCAGACGCCCGCTGCTGACAGAGTCTTCCCGCACCAGCGACGTGCGCTGGCGCAGGAGTTCAACCGGCAGGCCCGGCGAGTCACCGAGGAGGTGGGCGGCAGGTTTGTCGACTTCTCGACGGTCGCCGACGGCGACGAGGCTCGCGGGACGTCCGACGGTGTGCACTACTTGACGTCGGCCAATCTAGTGAAGGCGCGCATCTTCCTCGCGCTGCTGCACATGACGTGATCGTCGTGCCGCCAAGCCCGAGCAGACGTGTGACAGATAGACGCAGGTTTGTGACGCGCTATTTACGGTTCCCAGTTGTCTTCGAAATCGGCACACCTGGGTTAAGGCGTCCATGCCATCCACTTTTACACTCTTCAACCGACCGACCCCCACAAGGCTAGTTCCAAATTTCACTCTGACACGCTAATCTTGTCTTAGGGGACCCCTAGGCTTAAAAGGGTGGGCCCTGGGGCGCCTGCGGCTTAAACGGCTTAAAACTTGCCTAGGCAAGTTTTAAGAGCTGCTGGGCCGCCGATTCCTTAAACGGTCTTAAACGGTCAAACGACTCGGCAGCCTCCCCGCGCCCTTAAACGCGATCACACCATGAATGGTCTATACTCAAAACTTGCCGACGGGCGGCGAAAGCTCTTCGCTCGGCCCCGAGAGCGCTTCGCTCTCTGCCGCCCGCCCGCCCGCTCGCTCGCCCGCCCGCCCGCCAGCCTCCCCGCGCTTAAACGCTCTAAATGGCTCAAATGGCTCAGGTTGGGCGCGGTGTGCGATTCTCTTAAATGGTCTCTTAAATGGGAGTGGCAGCATGGGCCCAATCTCTTAAACGCACCGAGGCGGCTCTGGAGCCGCCAATCTCTTAAAAGGTCTTAAAAAAATCCGGCCCTCAGAACCCTAGGGGTCCCCTAAGAATCTTGTGAAAACGTCTCCAGGCTAGTTCCATTTCACTCTGACACGCTGATCTTGAAAACGTCCAACGGAGCTCCGTGTTGCTCCCAGCGCCCTCCCCCGCGCTCCCTGCGGCCATGGCCGATGATGGTGCCTCAAAGTCAGCCTTCGGAGGCTGTCGTGGGGTCGAGCCGGCAGTAGCCGTGACATGTGGTTCCACCACCCCTCGTAGGCTCTGCCTCTGACCGCCACCGTTCCCAGGCTGCCTAATGGGATGGAAAGGAAGGCTGGACGAGCGTATAGAAGCGTGCTCGACCTCGTCGTGGCAACCTGCACGGCAGCGCTGGCAGGCGCGATGAGCGTCGTGCCCCAAGACGGGTCGCAGGCGTCGTACCGAGCGTGTCGAGACCGTGTCCTGATGTGATCTGCACGGGTGAGTCACGTCGGCGTCAAAGGAGCGACGTGCGACCTGTCAGAGCTTGATCTCCGATCTCAGCGGCGTCGAGTCGTCTCCGGCGCGCGACAAAGGTACATCCCCAGGACGCGCAGAGGCAGCTGCGATCCAGCCGAGTGGACGGCGTCACACCGCGCCACCTGCTGTGTGACGCCGTCCACTCGGCGGGGTCGCAGCTGCCTCTGGAAGGCACCGAGAGGTACACTAGTGCGCAAATGGTCAAAATCAAGGTTTTGGTCGAAATCAAGTTTTGTAACGCTGCACGGCGTCAGAGTTGCAGGCGCAGGGCGGGCCGGACGCCGAGGCCATCCGGAGGATAGTGCGGCTGGAAGGGGCTCGCCCGATGGCGCTTTCACACACACACACACACACACACACACACACACACACACACACACACACACACACACACACACACACACACACACACACACACACACACACACTCGGAGCAGCAGCTAGGTAGGTAGGTAGAAAGGTGAAGAACAGCCAGGCTCGGACTGGACACCAACGCGGTATGGGTGGACGCGGGACAGATGATGACGACACGCACGAGCGACACACAGACACAAACAAGCTCACAAGACACACAGCCAGCTGGCTGCCACACACCCTGAGTTGGCGTACACATAACTCAGGACCACATTCCTCCTGTCGCCCCCCCCAGCACTCCAAGGCAGCTCTTCTTCACGGGCTTGGAATTTCTCCCAGCGTCACCCTGGCGGCGGCAAAGGAGCACGACAGGCTGATTGCAGACAGCCTGTACGAGCTTGTCGGCGGCGCGCGAGTCGGGCGCGATGATGACCGGTGGGTGCGGGCGCTCAAGCAGGCGCGTCTGCCAGTCAATATGGGCGGCATGGGCTTGACTAGCGCCGAGGACATTCGCGGCGCGGCGTGGGTTGGTACGTGGGCTCTCGTCACGCGGCCGATCCGCGAGCTACACAGGCCCTTCGCCGATCTCGACGTCTCGACCGCGCCCGGAGAGTGTTTCGACGAGCTGCGAGAGGCGCACACGCAGCTCGTCAGCAACCACGACCTCACCGACAAGTGCCAGCGGAGCTGGCGGACGCAGGTCGTGTGCCGGGAGGTGGTGAGCCCGGGCACTGCGACCAACGAGGCGAAGGCGGAGCCGAGGTTCCGCTTCTTTCCGCACGGGCTGACGCCGGCTGCGGAGCTGCTTCCCCTGGCCCAGTTCTCGTCCACCAACGAGTACCTGTACCAAGCGCAGCGACGGTACACCTCTGGCGTGCACCACTCTAACTGGCTCGCCCTTGCCGAAGAGCTTACCAACGAGGCGCTTCGCAGTGGCGGCCGCAAGGCACCCTCCAAAGGCAACAAGGTCGGAAGACGCAAGAACCACAAATGCTGGCGAGAGGCGATCCGTTTTGTCGCCGTCAGCCAACCAGGGGCCGGCGCCTTCCTCAACGCCGTCCCCATGCGTGATGATATGAAGATGGAGTCCTGGGCGATGCGCGTCACCGTTCAGCGCCGCCTTGGGCTCCCCCTTGATGTCGCCTGCCAGGCGGTGGAGGCAGGCAAGAGGGCACCCAGCGGCCAGCTACACGACGTCCTTGGCGACGCCGCGATGGTTAACCCTCGGTCAAAGCATGCTACGAGACACAAATTCCTACTCAAACGTTTGATCAAATGCCTCCGCTCGGCGTGGGGCATGATCATCGAGATGGAGCCGACTGCACACCTCAGTTACAGTAATCCAAAACAACCTGACGTGGCGGCGGCAAACATCGGCAGGGGGCACAGGCGCCTTGTTGCCGATTTGAAGCTCACGAGCTCGCTTGCGAGCCAGGGCAAGGACACGGCCGGCGACGGAGAGCTCGGCTGGAAGGGGGCCTATGTACGTTTTGGCAACACGGAGACCGGGATGCTCAAGTTGGTCAAAGGGCGCGGCAAGTGGTCTCCGTCGGGAGCGACGGCAGCGGCGGTGGCGGGGGAGGAGGAGGAGGCCGAGGAGGAGGGGGAGGAGGGGGAGGAGGAGGATGCCCCCAACGGAAAGCTCCAGCAGCTGGATGGCGATTACCGCTTTGCGCGGGAGCAGGATTGCGATCTACGTTTGTTTGATTTTGAGGCTTTCGGAGGCTTTGGAAAGGAGGTTCGCAGCACCCTGAGGGAGGCGGCGAACCAGCTGAGCAACAAACTTTCGCACGCTCAGCACCTGGACGAGGTCACATGGACCACCAAGAACTGGCACGGGCTGCAGATGCAGCGCTTGTCTGTCGTCCTCCACACCGCCGTGGCGTGGCAGACGGTGAACGAGCTAGCGTGCGGGGAGAGCGACATTGTGCATGGTGCGGAGTGCATTGCCGTTCTTAACGGAGTCGCTTAGGCGGCTCCGGTGGTGAGCCGGTGTGTGTGCCAGTCCGCGCTACTCCGCGCCCTTGTCGTGCCAGTGTGCTGTGAGAGAGGCTTGTATCCCAAGAATTCTTTTTAGCCTGTGTCGAACCTGTGTGATTTTATTGTTGAATTCTTTTTTGCCTGTCCCGTTCGTCGTGTGTGGTGCAGCGCTTCGCCTCGATGGCCAGCGCTGTGCTGCCGCTCGGTGTGCCCCGCGCCGCCGCACGCGCCCCCGCGCCCCGCCGCCGCACCCTCACAGCGCGGCGCCCTGGCGCGCAGAGCTGATCGACAAATGCATCGGCTCGAGAATATGGATCGTGATGCGTGGCGACAAAGAGCTGGTCGGCACCTTGAGAGGGTTCGACGACTACGTGAACATGGTCTTGGACGACGTGACCGAATAGTGCGCCGCCGCCCCCGGCCCAGCCACGCGCGCCGCGCCCGCGAGCCGTGTGCTCGCGGCGCGTCACATATCACCACGCGCACGCTGATTGCTCGCGCCCCCTCTGTTGCAGTGAGATCACCCCCGAGGGTAAGCGCGTGACGAAGCTCGACCAGATCCTCCTCAACGGCAACAACGTCGCCCTGGTGTGCGGCCACACCCTCTCCCTACCTGCTGGCGAGCCCGCGCCCATCGACCCGCCCTGTGCGCTCGCAGTTGGTGCCGGGAGGCAGCCCAAACTACGACTAGGCTTCGGTGCTGTCTGTGGTGCTCGGGACCGTGAAGAGGTGCTCCGCCTCTCGCCACGCTCGGGACTCGACGGCACTGCTCGACTCGAAAATCATGATACAGTCTCGCATTCCACCTACGTTTTCGGCTGGGCGATCGTGGCAGCCATGGGGGGGCAGCCGGTTCACCTGCGTATTCTTGCCCGCGCGCGCAAAACTTTTTGATGGGATCCCAGTGTCACAGTGGTCAGTGTCAACAGACACCCGGCGGGCGCACGTCCACACACACTGTCATTAATACATTGGCTAGTGACTTGTTGCAAAAAGTCTGTGGTGCAAAACCCGCCAAATACTACCAAAAACGATGTCACGGCCAGCTCGGCACTATCTACTCAAAAAAAGTGACGTAGAGCACCCACTTTTTAAGCGGTCCGCGCACACACAAGGTCCGCCTGCGTGCGCCGCCAGCTTCTCAGGGCCATCGCGCGAAAAACGACGGAGGAGATGCATCCTAGCTGTCGCCACCGAAGGCGACTCGACGTCGCTGAGATCGGAGATCAAGCTCTGACAGGTCACACGTCGCTCCTTTGACGCCGACGTGACTCACCCGTGCAGAGCGCATCAGGACACGGTCTCGACGCGCTCGGTACGACGCCTGCGACCCGTCTCGGGTCAGGTGGCACGACGCTCATCGCGCCCGCCAGCGCTGCCATGCAGGCTGCCACGACGAGGTCGAGCACGCTTCTATACGCTCGCCCAGCCTCCCTTTCCATCCCATTAGGCAGCCTGGGAACGGTGGCGGTCAGAGGCAAAGCCTGCGAGGGGTGGTGGAACCACATGTCACGGCCACCGCCGGCTCGACCCCACGATAGCCTCCGGAGGCTGACTTTGAGGCACCATCATCGGACGACGTCGACGAGTTGGTTCGCTCTCGCGGTAGCCAGGTAGCCCCCCATACTAGTAGCACCAGCCATGGCCTCAGGGAGCGCGGGCGAGGGCGCTGGGAGCAACACGGACAAAAAAACATCAAAAGTGGTCATTATGACACCACCCGTATTTGCAACTAGTCTAGTTCCATTTCACTGTGGTTGCAGCTCGCGTTACAGTGTGTGTACAAAACCTTGATTTGTGACCATTTGCGCCATTTGGAACATCTCCAGGACGCGCAGAGGCAGCTGCGACCCCGCCGAGCGGACGGCGGTACTCGGCAGGTGGTGCGGAGTACCGCCGTCCACTCAGCGGGGTCGCAGCTGCCCGTCTCGTGCGCGTCCTGGGGAGATGTTCCAAATTGTCGCCGCCGCGGCCGGAGACGACTCGACGCCGCTGAGATCGGAGATCAAGCTCTGACAGGTCGCACGTCGCTCCTTTGACGCCGACGTGACTTGCCCGTGCAGACCATATCAGGACACGGTCTGGACGCGCTCGGTACGACGCCTGCGACCCGTCTTGGGTCAGGTGGCACGACGCTCATCGCGCCTGCCAGCGCTGCCGTGCAGGCTGCCACGACGAGGTCGAGCACGCTTCTATACGCTCGTCCAGCCTTCCTTTCCATCCCATTAGGCAGCCTGGGAACGGTGGCGGTCAGAGGCAAAGCCTACAAGGGGTGGTGGTGGAACCACATGTCACGGCTACTGCCGGCTCGACCCCACGACAGCCTCCGAAGGCTGACTTTGAGGCACCATCATCGGACGATGTCGACGAGTTGGGTCGCTCTCGCGGTAGCAAGATGACCTCCCATACTAGTATCATCGGCCATGGCCTCAGGAAGCGCGGGGGAGGGCGCTGGGAGCAACACAGAGCTCCGTTGGACGCGTTTTCAAGATTAGCGTGTCAGAGTGAATTGGAACTAGACTAGCGGAGAGTCAACGGACTGCGAGAGAGTCCCAGGTGGACTGGAGAGTTTCAAATAAATAAATAAATAACAAGGACACCTCTACTAGGAGATGGGTAAAAAGGAACAGGTCCCCGCCCTGCGGTCTTTGTGCAGGGTTTTTGTGGGTGTGGTCGGCGACTAGCCGGGGTCGTCCTCCCGATGGGGGACTAGCACTAGCCGTCTTCCACATGGTCCCTCGGGTCCCTGCTGCTCCTAATCTCGTCGTACATCCTCCTGCTGATCTCAGCAACATCCTGCTCCCTCCCTCGTCTCGCCCTGCGCGTCTGCTCCGCCTCCCCGTCGTCTGCCCTGCGTCGTCTGGTGACGGGTCCTCCGTAGTCGGTCGAGGTCGCCGCCCTCCTCGTGCCTCTTCCCAACGTTTCCTCGGCGGCCGATGCCGTCTGCTCCGACTCCGCCGTCCCCGGGTCTGCCCTGCCCTCGTCTGCGCTAGCTTCTGTTTCGTCATCACCGATGTCCGTCCTCTTCTTTCTCCTCTTCTTGTATGCTTTGTACATCGCGTCGATTCCTTTTCGCGTGAGCACCAGCCTGAAGCCCGCCCAGCAGCTGAACCGCTCCCTAAGTCGAAGGAGCATCATCAGTCTCACCCACTTCGCTCGCTGCCCACCGTCTCCGCTCCCTCCCGCTTGAGCCGCCGTCGCGGCCCTCGTTCGTCCCACTGGCTGCTGGCCTGTCTGCACGTTACCTCCGTTATCCCTCCTCCTCCGCGACTCCCTCAAGGCCGGCCGAGCCTCCTTCCACCCAGTGAAGAGCTTCCTCAGCCACTCGATGTGTTCCTCTCTCTTCATTATGCGCGCCGTAGCCTCATCATTGAGCTGGATCCACCTCTGCACCGCTCCCGTCGCCGCCTCGGCCACGACTTGCAAGTTCCTCGTGACCCCGGCGCCAAGGTCCCTCCGGCTCTTCTCCGAGAGATCATCTACCAGCGCCGGCAACACCCCCCCGACGGCTGGGGCTAGTGCATCGTACCCGTCCTCATCCAGCACCCTATAGCGTGAGCCCTTCAGCGCAGCGACATGCGCTTTCCTCAGCGTCTTCAGCGTATCCTTGGAGTCGGGTGCCGCCTGGGCTACTTTGCTGATCGCCGTCCCCGTCTGCGCTCGCGCTACTCTGAGGAACCATCTGGCCTGCTCCCTATTCCCCAGTGGAGAGTTTCAGTGTTTCACCCGCTTGCTTTTTTTTAGGTGGGGAGTCTCCCCCGCTGGTCTCCTCCTTCCCATTTTTTCTTTTCTTTTGAGAGCAGGACGCCGGGTTTGTCTTGTATGTGCATGTCGGGCCTGGGTGTGTGCGAGGGGCGGAAGGGGCGGGGGCGTGCGGGGCAGAGGCCCAACGTCGGGCGGCCTGTCGGGGTCCGGAGGATTCGAGGCGGGAACGAGGAGGGGAGAATGGGCGGTCGGCGTCGGGGTAGAGCAACAGGTGCGTACGGGGTAGCCGTCACTCTCCTGCCTCAAAAGGGCGGGGCTGTCCCGGAAAGTGAGAAACGCCGGGCAGCGTGGCGCATTACTGAACCCTCCCATACGTGCTCGTACTCCTCCTTTGCTGTCCCATCTCCTCATCTCTTTCCCGCCTGGGCGGGGCGGTGGGCGGGCGCGCGGTGCGGCGTGGCGTGTGAGTGTGTGCGACTGCAACGACGGACCGCTCGCAAGAGACCATTGGGTTTGTACTTTTAACAACGAAGGCGCTCTCAAAAAAAGAAAAAACAAAGCCGGCACGCACCGCTCGACCACTCGACAGAGCGCGCGCCGCCGCTGCCGTGCCGCTGCCGCAGCGCAAGAGTCCCAGCTCGCAAGCTCAGCCATGGGAAAGATGAAGAACATGGACAAGCCGTGGGAGGACGACAGCGTCGACCACTGGAAGCCCGAGGCGTTTGCGCAGGGCGACATGGCCGGCCCGCTCTTGGAGGAGTCGTCGTTTGCGGTGCTCTTTCCGGCGTACCGTGAAAAGTACCTGCGCGAGGTGTGGCCGCAGGTCACCTCGGCGCTCAAGGAGCAGGGCGTCGCGTGCCAGCTCGACCTCATCGAGGGCTCGATGACCGTCTCCACCACGCGCAAGACTTGGGACCCGTACATCATCCTCAAGGCGAGGCTCTCTCTCACCTCGTCCCGCCGCTCTCTCCTCCCTGCCGCCCCTCTCCCCGCGACCGGCTCTCGCTGCACCGCCCCGCTCGCCGCTCGCCTGGCCGCACAGCTGCCGCCCTCCCGGCGGCCGAGCACACCCCACACCGGCTCACGGCCGCCAACAGGCGAGGGATCTCATCAAGCTGCTCGCGCGGTCGGTGCACCTGCAGCAGGCGCTCGCCCACCGAGTCCCAGCTCGAGGTGTGAAGAGACGCTGTTCACAAGGTCCACCTGCAGCAGGCGCTCAAGGCGCTGCAGGACGACGTCTTTAGCGACGTCATCAAGGAGAGGGCGGCCTCTGTTGCAGCTGCACCTGTGCGCAGCGTCTCTTCACACCTCGAGCTGTGAATACCTCAAGGTGGGCGGCCTCTGCTCAAACAAGGAGCGATTCGTCAAGCGGTGCGGCGCCGCTCTCTGTTGCGTACTCTGTTGCATCCTCTGCAACACACTCTGTCGGCACACACTCGGCACACACAAAAACACAACCCCGGGACCCACCGACGCACAAGCACAGACAGTCGAGAAGGGAGAGACAGCAACGACAGTCAGAAGCCAGCGCTGGGTACCAGGAAGGCGAATGCGATGACGGCCTCTAGTGCGAGCTCACTCTGCACACACTCTGTGCATGTCAAGCGGTGCGGCCGCCGCCTCCGCCGCCCTCGCTTCCGCCGCCTCCGCCGCCCTCGCTTCCGCCCTCGCTTCCGCCGCCTCCGCCGCCCTCTTCCGCCGCCTCCGCCGCCCTCGCTTCCGCCGCCTCCGCCGCCCTCTTCCGCCGCCTCCGCCGCCCTCGCTTCCGCCGTCTCCGCCGCCCTCTTCCGCCGCCTCCGCCGCCCTCGCTTCCGCCGTCTCCGCCGCCCTCTTCCGCCGCCTCCGCCGCCCTCGCTTCCGCCGTCTCCGCCGCCCTCTTCCGCCGCCTCCGCCGACCTCGCTTCCGCCGTCTCCGCCGCCCTCTTCCGCCGCTCCGCCGCCCAAGTGTCCGTTGGTGAGGCGCGCTCTTGTCGCCCCTGCCAGGCGCGACCGGCTGCTCGGCCCCAACGGCTCCACACTCAAGGCGATCGAGATCCTGCCGCGCCGCCACATGTGCATGCGACATGTCCAGGACACGTCCGTGACATGTCCGAGACATGTCGCGCAGGCGATCGAGATCCTGACGGGCTGCTACATGATGGTGCAGGGAAACACCGTCGCGGTGATGGGCCCGCACCGCGGCCTCAAGCAGGCAGCTGCCACCACATTTCCCACCATCCACCACCACCACTCCTGTCCACAATCACCTTCACCATGATCCATCACATCCTGCCCCCACCCCCACCCCCACCGACACCCCCTCGCTGCCAGCCTCCCCGTGGCTGGCGCTCGCTGCCCGCTCCGCCCTCCCTTGCCTCTGTCTCCGCTGCTCTCCCGGCTTTCGCCTTGTTCCCCGTTGCTGGGTTGTTTTTTTCTGTCCGTTTCTCTCTTTTTTCTTCTTGTCTCTGCTCTCCTGGCGCGCTTCCTCGTGTCCTGCTTTTCGTTTTGCTTTGCCTCTTTCGTTTGGGGTTTCTCTGCGCTTGCCGGTTCC
>NW_005198707.1:31704-45949 GCF_000372725.1 Emiliania huxleyi CCMP1516 | reverse complement strand
ATGAGGAGGAGGGAGGAGGAGGGGGAGGGGAGTGGCCAAGGACGGAGTCCAAGCTTGCTGGCTCCTCAGGTGCGCAAGCTGGTTGAGGACTGCTTCCGCAACTACCACCCCGTGTACCATATCAAGGCGAGACCCAAACCCTCACCCTCACCCTCCTCCCTCCTCCCTCACCCTCACCCTCACCCTCACCCTCACCCTCACCCTCACCCTCACCCTCACCCTCACCCTCACCCTCACCCTCACCCTCACCCTCACCCTCACCCTCACCCTCACCCTCACCCGCGCCCTCACCCTCACCCTCACCCTCACCCTCACCCTCACCCTCCTCCCTGACCCTCACCTGACCCTCACCCTCACCCTCACCCGCGCCCGCTTGCCTGTATCCCGGACGACCCTCTTTCCAGACGCCCCCGAGAACCCCCGAGACACTTCCGAGGCGCCTCAAGAGACCCCTCCGAGACACTCCCGAGACACTTCCCGGACGAGGATGACCGAGCGCTACATCTCGGCTAGCTCTCGGCTATCTCTCGGCTAGATCTCGGCTATATCTCGGCTGTACCTCCTAGGCGATGATGATCAAGCGCGAGCTGGAGCGCGACCCGACGCTGCAGCAGGAGTCGTGGGACCGCCTCCCTAGATGCGGACGATCTCCCCAGATCTCCCCAGATCTCCCCAGATCTCCCCAGATCTCCCCGTTTCTCCCCGTTTCTCCCCGTTTCTCCCCATGTCTCCCGGTATCTCCCAGTATCTCCCAGTATCTCCCCATGTCTCCCCGCATCCCCCCGCATCCCCCCGCATCCCCCCGCATCCCCCCGTATCTCCCCGTATCTCGGGCCCTAGAAGGGGAATACGTGCTCTTGTACTCCGACGACAACTCGGACCGGACGCGCGTTCGGCTGTACTCACACAACGGCACAGCCCCAGGCAGAGGTGTGAAGAGACGCCGTTCACACAACAGCACAGCCCCGGGCCCGAAACCGCACGGCCGCACACAGTGACGGTCAGACGCGCAGCACGCGGGGTGCCAAGGGAGGGCGAGCGAAGGGCCTCTTCGCGCGCTTGCACTCGCAGCCTGGCCCACCGTGGTGTGCTGGCTCCCGTAGGACCGCTTCCTGCCAAAGTTCAAGAAGCAGAACGTGCAGCGCAAGAAGGCGAAGGGCAAGGCGCGCAAGGCGGGGGAGCACACCCGCGCTTCCCGGCACCTCCTCGGAGCCTTCTCGGAGCCTCCTCCCTGCAGGCGCGCAAGGAGAGGGAGTACACGCCCTTCCCGCCCGCGCCGACGCCGCGCAAGGTCGACCTCCAACTCGAGTCTGGCGAGTACTTTCTGTCCGACGAGCAGAAGCGCGCGCGCAAGCAGGAGGCGCGCGACCAAAAGCAGGCCGAGGCGTCGGCGGCGTCAGCGGCCAAGCGGCAAGCGCGCTTCGTGGCGCCAAAGGAGGCGGCGGCGCGCCCCGCGGCGGCCAAGCGCAAGCCGGCGGAGGAGCGCAGCGCCGCGGACCTCGCCGCGACGCTGAGAGGGAAGGACGCGGCGGGCAAGAAGCGGCGGGTGCGAGGCGGGCAGGGCGTGTGAGACTCGTACTGTGTGTGTGGAGTTTTGGACTGATGACGACCTCGCTGACGCCTCACTGACGGCGCCGTGCGTGTGCGTAAATAAACCCGGAGGCGGAGCAATTTGTCCCCCGCCGCGCGGCCGCGGCCACACCAAGACGATCGTGCAGGGCGGGGACACATGTCCCTAAAAATCCCATCTCTCTCTCAGAGTTTGACCGTTTTATTTATTTATCCCCGCGCCGGCCGCCGCGCCTCTCAGCTCTCCCTGGCGCCGCGTCCCGCGAGGTCCGAGCAGCCCGTAGCTGTCTAGGGCGCGATATTCAAATAAACCTTCTATTTTCTTTGCCTGTGATAGTGCTAGCACGCGCCAGTTCGCACCTGTGTCGAGCCTATCTGCTCTGACCACGGTGTAATTCTTTCTCCGAAGCAAACTTGCGTGGCCAAGGAACAAGAACGTCTGGGGTATCTGTTCTACGTACCCGCCCCCTCCACAGAAATGGCAAGCTCGTCCCCCTTCTCCTTTGGCTCCGGCAGCCCATTCGAGAGCCGCGCGGCGATCCCCGAGCCATCGGAGCCGGAGCGCCCCGCCGGCGAGGCGGCCGGCTCGGCCGCGCAGGAGGCGCTCGAGCGCCAGGTGCGGGCGATAGCTGCAAGCTGCGCTGCGGAAGAGGAGGCGGCTCGGCGGACGGCAGAGGCAACCAAGGCGCAGGCGCTCGAGTCGCTGCGGCGCCAGGCGAGCAGCCGAGTGGCCGCTAGCGCGGCTGAAGACGAGCGCACGCGCCGCGTCGCCGAGCAGGCCAAGGCAGCTGCACTGGAGAGTTTGCAGCGCAAGGTAGCTGTGCCTCCTCCTCTCTGCCCATCACCTCAGTCGTCGTCTCATCTTCACCTCGTTCTTCTCAGGCGAGCTCCCTCTTTGCCGACATTGCCATCCATGAGGAGCAAGCGCGCCGCGTAGCCGAGGCGGAGGCGGCACAAGCCGACGAGGCGGCTGAGCGCAGGGCGAACCAAGCCACTGCCGCGGCGGCGGCCGACGCCGAGCGGGCGCGCCGCGTCGCCGAGCTCGCTGTCTCGACGCCGCGCAGTAATCGGCCGAACCTCGCCGTCGACGTCGGCACAACCCCTCCTAGCCAGAAGACCGCCCTGCTTGTCGAGGCGGCGGAGGACTTTTGCCCGCCGCAGTCGCGCCCATCTGCCGCATCGGCGGGCTCGACCGCCGCCATAGTGGGCGCCACCGCGGCGGTGGCGCTGGCTGTGGCGCTGGTGCTCTCACGCTCCGCAGCCGCTTCGACCGTCCTCGGCAGCCTTCTGGCCAGGCAGGGCTTGGCGGCCACGGCGTGATAACGGCGCGAGACGGATCTCTCATCGATCGTGTACGTGTACGTGAGTGTACGTGCAATGCGCAGTGATGGTGTGCCTTGTGATTGTGGACGTGTGTGGACAGCAGCAGGGAAACAACATGGCAGTGCCAGCGTAATAATTGAGTGAGTGTCAAAACTAAACATGAATTATCTCTTGTCAACCTCTCCCCACCGAATACCTGTCCTCTCCTGTGCTCCCCCAAAAGGGGCAAAAAAAGAGCGAGAGCTCTCTACTGCGCAAGAGCTGGGGCTGGCGGCACGGCTGGATTCTCGGCCGCCACTGCTGCTTCCGGCGCCGGTGCCGGTGTGTCGATGGCCCTCCGGTCGAGTACGGCGGCCGGGGCCGGCGACGGTGCCGGTGAAGGTGGGACCCGCCGCTGGGGAGGGACCCGGGCAGGTCGTGCTGGCTTCACCGACGCCTTGCTCAGCGGCCCCGCGGCGACTCCTGGCCCGCGCGCCACCTCGCGACTCGCGCGGAAGGTGTTCGACGCGGCGAGACTCGCGTTGATTAGCGACCCTATCAGCGGCCCGAGGCCCCAGGAATGCCGAATCTCGTCGCTCTCGTTGCCGACCGCGACGCTGTCACCCCACCCATCTGCGGGCCGCGCGAACCAGCAGAAGCAGGACGCCATGATGGCTAGGCATAGCAGGTAGATGCCGCCAAAGGAGCGCCATGCTGAGGCACTCAGCTTACCGCCGCTGGAGCGGTGGCACACAGCCTCCACAAGCACGTTTAGGAAGAGGAGGGAAGCGCCGGCGGCAGAGAGGAGCGAGGCTGCGGCCTGGCCCGGGTACGATGCGGGGCTGTAGGTATCCTTGACTGCGGACAGTACGGCGTCGGGTTAAACGAACGGGCTGGGGTGGGCGGTGGCTGGGCCGGGCGCGGGAGTCTCACTCGCCACGCGGTGCGGGAAGAGCGTGGAGAAGAAGAAGGCGAGCGAGGTTGCCGTCGCGAGGCATCCATTGAGCAGCCCCGACTCGACGCCGCCGCACGTGCGTGCAAAAACGGGGACCCGTACCGCGCTCTCTTCCCCTCGCGCCACCGTGCGGATGTCCGGGAGCGGTTTCTCGACGGAGGCTGCTCCGCAGGCGCCAACGAGAAAAATGAAGAGCGCCGCAACAGCAACCCCGTGCTGCCACTCGAAGGGCGGCGCTCGGTTGCCCGCTATGGCATCCATCAGCACGCACTCAATGTTGCCGTCGCAGTTATCGGCGATGTCAAAGGGGGCAAACCACACAAAGGAGATGGAGACGAGGAGGAAGGAGAGGAAGGAGAATGCCCCGGCGCACTTCCATGCTCGACAGCAGCCGGTGCCGACAGCCGACAGGCCCGTCATGATGGCCACCGCCAGCAAGGCAAATGACGCATAGAAGTGCCGTGGCAAGGTGAGTCCGTCCACCTCCTCGAGGTCTTCAAACAGGACGTCGCCCGTGCCACCGGCGGCGGCGATGGTGAGGACCGACCCGAGGACAAGATTGAATAGCACGCCTCTCTCCCTGGTGCTCTCCATGCCTGCGCCGAGCGCGCAGAAGAAGCCGATGAGGAAGAGGGCCAGCGAAGCGACGGAAAGCCCGTGTTGCCACTCAAACGGTGGTATCCAGCCTCTCCTGTCGCTGGTGGTGGCCACCAGCACGCAGGCGATGCTGCCGTCGCAGCTCTCTGTCAGGTCAAAGGGCTCGAACCAGACAAAGGAGAGGAGGATGAAGAGGAAGGAGAGGAAGGAGTGAGCTGCAGCGCACTTCCACGCCCGGCAGCAGCCGGTAATGATCGACAGCATCCCCATCAGCGTTGCCACCACCAGTGTCGCAAAGGAGGCGTAATAATGGCCGGCTACCTCCCACGCGCGATCGTCCCACTCCCACAAGTCGTCAAACACATCCTTGAACTCGTTGAAGAGAGTGTTTCCCGTTCCGGCTGTGGCGGCAATGGTGAGCGCCGTGCCCACGACAAAGCTGATAACTGCGCCCTTCTCCGCCGGTCCCTCCATGGGCGCGCGCTGCGTGCGACCCACCGGAGCACGACGACGACTGCGAACGCCGCCGGATTTGGAGGGTTCTGCCGCGAAACGGTCGCTTCCGCTCGCTTCCGCCATGCCGCTCACCGAGAGGCAAGCGCAGGAGAAGGTTCCGGAGTGCGCCGTAGCCACCGTGGCCCTTGCGCCTGCAGCCTCTCACTTTCCTCCTTCCGCGCCAGATGCTTTACGAGATGTTCGGCAAACCGGTGAGCGCTGCACGACGATAAAGCGAGAGCAGTCACTCACAGCCTGGCTCCACTCCAAAACGACGTGAGTAGGAGCCCGAGTCGAAGCGCGATCGACCTGAGCATCATCGGAGCATCTTGCGGCGAAAGATTCGAGAGGAAGTCGCCGCCTCCCGACCCCGTTCGGCACGTCTAACTGGCACGCCGCAGCCTAGCCGCTCTCACACATACCTAACCGGCGCCGCGCCGCAGCCTAGCCGCTCTCACGCACACCTCCCTCGCCGACGCGTATCGCGGCTGCCGACTGGGCTCTGACGCTTGCTGTCTCAGGCTCGACCCGGACGGAAGATCTATTGGGCGACATCGGCCCTGGCCTCTGGAAGTCCATCAACCCAGCCTATTTTAGCGCGAGCGAGAAACTTCTCGTCTGCACAAGCCACACTACTCACAGGCGAGGCGCCTCCAATTACGAGTTAGGCTCTCACCACGCGACAGCCACCTAGACACCCACCACGCGACAGCCGCCTAGGCAGCTTGCACTCACGAAGACAACCGCTAGGCACCCACTGTGCGACAGCTCACGCACGCAGGGAGTTAGCGACTGCGACATGTGCATGTAGGTTCAACGCCGCCGAGGGGTGGACGGAGCCGGTGGATAGGACACACTTTCTCAAGATGGCCGATTGCCAGGAATTTGCGAACAAGTGTTTGGAGCTGGGCGAGAAGCCGTTCTTGGGGGGAGGGATGTCGCTGGCGAAGAAGTGAGGCGAAGGACTGAGCTATTGGCGGCGATTCGTTGGGAATTTTCACCTTTTGGGGGCGCCACAATGCACAGGGCGACACACACACTCCCCCCCACTGCGCGCCCACACACAAGTTGCACCCGTTCGCGAGAGATCGACGTGTGCCTGTCCCCCGCTCTCCCCGTACGTAGTGCGTAGACCTAGTCCTAGACCGTACCGCGTGTTCCCGTTCGCGGTCCCAAACACGACACACGAGAGAAGCTGGCCGACATGTGGCCGTGCGCGTTGTCGTACACCTTGTGTGTGTGCAGAAGTTTACCTTACCTTACCTTACCTGCGTGTGCACACAAAACGACGCAGTAGCAAAAACACATTGAAAGTACTCGACACACGAGGCCACTCCACGAGCCACTGACAAGAGCCATGACAAGAGCCCACAGTACAGACGTGTACAGTCTGTCAGAAACGAGGAGAGGTTTCGTTATCATGCCGCATGTGCCGCGTGGCTCGGCAACCGCCCGCCGCATGCCCGCCTCGGCTAGCCGTCGAGGGGGCACCACGTCACCTCCGCCACGAGGCGGCCCGACCGGACGTTCTGCAGCTCGAGCGACAGCTCTGTCCCGTGGTTGGGCCTATAAAAAGAAGACACCGGTCGTGCGGTGTGAACAGCGACTCGAGCGACAGCTCTGTCCCGTGGCTGTGCCGGAGCTCGGCGAGGTTGAGGCTGCAGTCGCCGAGAGGGCTGCTGCCGATCGTGTCGCTGTCCTTCACCTGCAGCATGAGCACGTCGCGCACGTCCTCGACGTTGAGCCGGAGCACCTCGGATATGGGGAGATATGGGGAGATATGGGGAGATATGGGGAGATATGGGGAGATATGGGGGTCTAGGCAGCCCACCACAAAGAGCGCGGCGATGCTAGAGGGAGATATGGGGAGATATGGGGAGATATGGGGGTCTAGGCAGCCCACCACAAAGAGCGCGGCGATGCTAGAGGGAGATATGGGGAGATATGGGGAGATATGGACCTCATTCCACTCGGGCGAGAGCGTGCGCCGGATCACCCTCGTCTTGCTCTTCGCCTTTCCGCAAGTGGCCTTGACGTACGGGTCGCTCTTGCCGGTGAAGTCCGCCGCGATCAGGTCATGCGCGCGGATCAGCCGCACGATGAGGATGCCCGCGTGCACCTGCTGCGGTGCCCCGCCCGCGCACCGCCTGCCGGGAGGCGTCGACGGCAGCAGCTCGCCATCGCCTTCGGCGGCGAAGGCGCGGCGCTCGTACTTGGAGCGCACAAAGACGTGCTTCGCGGACACGTCGGCCTCCGAGCTCGGCTTGCACTGCGCCGCCGCCGCGTGCGCCTCCAGCGTCGCATTGACGGCGCGGTTGCCCGAGGAAAGAAGGCGTTGGCGCTTCTCGTCGCTCCACCGGTCCATCTTGAGGGAGAGAGGCGCCGAGAGGTGGACGCCGAGGGCGCGGTGGCCGCCGCAGCACTCATTGCAGACCAGCACCGCGTCGGCCTCCCCCACCATCGCAGCCCATGTGGGCGGCTCGGACGACCCGCAGTCTGCGCACACCTCATTCCCCGGTATGGCGTACGCCGTTGTGCCAAACTGCCAAGCCTCCGTCGAGAGGTACGTGGAACGGTCACAGTGCGCCGCCGCCACCAGCTCCGCAAGCTGCTGCAGCTCATCGTTCGTCATCGACAACGTCGCCTCGTACGCCGCTCTCGCCGCAGCCGACGCGGCGGGCAGCAGCTCGGCGGCAAACGGGCCGTGGTAGGAGAGCGTCGGCTTGGACGGGCGCGAGCTCGTCGGGCTCTCCTTGCCTTCCTTGGAGGCCGAGTAGCCCGAGTGCCGCTGGCTCCCCACGGAGTGCCGCCGGGTCGGGCTCGGCCGGCTCGCGGCAAACGGGCTGTCGCCGCGTCGAGGCTGCAGATCTCGGATGGCGGCGCCAGCGCGGCCCGCCGCCTCGTTGATGCGACGCATTCGGGATGGGGGGGCAGCTTCGAGTCACCTCGCGACGGAGCAGTCGACGGCTAAGCCGCCGACGCAGCGAGTTTGTTTTTTTTGTTTTTTTTAAATTCGGTTTTGTGCCCCTGTTGTCTGTTCTCTCTCGAGGTTCTCGAGGTGGATATCCTTTGGCCGCGTTGGGTAGCGAGGATTGGTGTAACCCGAGCCACGGAGGCGTGTTTTCTGACGGCCGACCGTCAGTGCACGGAGTTGCCCCTTCTCCGACTGCCCCGGCTAGTTCACGGGTCTCGCGGGAGTGACCCCATGCGTCAAACCCGAGACCTAGCGCGGGTGGGTTGGAGGGGGCTCGCCCCGTTCCTCCCCATCGGGCCGCATGTGCGGCCACGCCTCGCAGATTCGTTTCTCGCGCCTGGGTCAGGCGCGCGGGGGGGCATCCCCCGGGTCGCTCGACCAGCGATCCGAAGAGTGGCCGCTATGCGAGGGAAAGAGCGGGGCCCTCGGGGTACGCCTCCGTCCGGCCCCCTCCGAGGGGGGAAGGGAATTGCGGGGTCCCCACGGGCGCCTCAGTTCGGCCCTCCCGTTTGTTGTGCCCTTGTTTGTTTCTCTTGGCACCTGGGAGTGCTGGGGGGGGCGACAGGGAGAATGTGGCCCTGAGTTATGTGTACGCCAACTCGTGTGGCAGCCAGCTGGCTGTGTGTCTTGTGAGCTTGTTTGGGTCTGGCTACCTTGTCGCGTGCAACACCTCGACCGCAATCGCTGAGCGGGAGGCGGCCGCTCGGGTAGAGACGCGCACGTTCGCGCTGCCGAAGGTTGCGCTCTACACCGTGGTCACGGGCGCGTACGAGAAGACGGTTCCGTATAGCTGCAGAGAAGCGTACGGCAGGGGTACGCCGATCGCTCAGTCCTTCAACGTGGTCTGCTACCTCGTGACAGACTCGGACAAGATGGCGCAGGCTGCATCCCGCATGGGGTGGTCCCCCGTCCGACTTCGCACGTCGAGGCACCCCAAGCGGCAGCAGCGCGAGACCAAGATTGTCGGCTTCGCTCAGGCGGAGCTGGCGGTGCTCAAGACGTACGAGTATGTGCTGTACCACGACGGGCATCGTGGGCCCAGGGTGCACGCTGTGCACAAGAAACTCGAGGTCTTCCCGGCCGAAACGTGGCAATGCTGGCTACACAAGGTGATCTCCGAGACCCTGCAGCCGCTCCTCGAGCAGCGTGCGGACATTGTGTACTTTGGGCACCCTGACCGGAACACGACGCACGAGGAGGGGTTGGAGGTCCGCAAAATGAAGCTGTGCTCCAACGCGTCGCTGGACAGAGTGGCGCAGCTGCATAAGACGCGCGGCTACCCTGACAACATGGGGCTGGCCGAGACGGCTGTTCTCGCGCGCCGGTGGAACAGCCCCGCGCTCCAGCAGGCAATGCACGGGTGGTGGGATGCCATGGTGCAGACCAACTGCATGCGTGACCAGCTCAACTTCGAGTTTGCCCTGTGGAAGCACAAGGTGAAGTCCGTGCGCAAGGAGAATCTTGACTTCCCGTTTATCAAGCTTCACGAGCACAGCGACCCGCGCGCCATCCGACGTCGCAGTGACGCTAGGCGGGCCTGAACCCCCACGAGAGCCCGCCTTGTAGCCTCCGTGCCGCTCGGCTAATACGGAGGAGCTCTTAGTAAGTAGGGGGTAGACAGCGCCCCAAAATAACCCTGTCAGCAGAGTCCTCCTACGGGAATGTACTAGTAGTATACAGCGCTGCGACCGCGAAGTGGCGGTGGACATGCTCCCACGTTGCCGACGCGGCGCCGGAGTGGCCGGCGCTGCTCGCCGCGACCACGACGGCTACTCTGATACTCCGGGCCGACCCGTCCTACCCGACGGTGGCACTCTTTTCCACGTCTCGCTCAGCTGGGCTCACGCTGAGTCCTGAGAAAAATTCTGAAACGGCGTGCAGCAGAGTCACCAACGTGCAACGAGTCGGTCCGCGTGACTCGTGTCCCGCACCGTTCTCACACATCCATAAACTCACTTTGGCCTCACTGAAGCAAGCCCTCAATCCTGAATCCTCAGATTTTAGAGATTGGACGTTGTCCGTAACCCCCTAAAGCCGTACGTCTTAGGCGGGGTTAGGGAGCTCTTAGGGAAGGAGACGGCTCAGACAGCTGTCTGCGATAGGGCGCACCGGAACGGCTTGGAATCTATTCACCGCGTCGTGTGGTGCGACGACTGTCACGAGTTTGAGTTGATCAACATGAACATGCGTTGACGAGCTGGCAAGTGGGAAACGCCGCACACCCCGCACTGGGAGAAATGCCGGAGGGGGTTGGAGGGCCTGGAGGGGAGGGGAGGGCGGGGGCGGAGACGGCCAGCTCTCTGCAGGCAGGGAGAGCTCGAGCTCCTCCGGGCAGAGCCAGAGGTCCTGGCGGCAGACGCTGCAGTCCTGTCGGTCTTGGACCACGTTCGAGTCCATCTCAACCAAGACGTTTGCGACCTCTTTGGTGGCGGCGCAGGGAAGCAGCGAGGCCTCTGATGCCGAGCCACGTGCGGAGCCACGTGCGCCCGGATTCCACCCCCACTCAAGTTTGGAGGAGCGCCGCCACTTGAACAGCGACCGCCAACCTAACGCTACCGCTGCTGCTCCGCTGCTCCGCTGCCGCTGCTGCTCTCCGCCCACACACGGCGCCGCTGCCGCCGTGCACTTCCTCATTCACAGAAGGCGCCACCAGCTGGCCAGCATCGCGATGAGGCGGAAGTACCCGCGGGGCAGCGGCAGCCACGCCCGGCGAGCCACCCTGCCTTGCCTCTGCAGCGCGTCGAGGTGCTGCGCGACGTTGTGCGCCGCGGCGAGGCGCAGCGTCCAGGGCAGCCGCGGGTAGACGCGGCGCACAAGCCCCAGTGGCGAGAGCCCGCACCTGGGCAGCACGAGGCGGGGTGAGAAGGCGCGCCGCGGTCTCGCACGACGAGCTCCAGGGCCCACCACGACGTCTGCTCGAGGGCGGCGACGATCTGCGCCTCGCGCGCCTGAGAGGAGGGCAGCGTCAATGCGTCCGACGTGCGGCTTGGATGCTCGCTTCTTGCGCCAGGGCCACAGGCTCGACGAGGCGGTCCTCCCCACCTCCTCTCCCGCCTCTGCCGAGCCTCGCCCCTCTCCCCCGCGCGCCTCGCGGTGGCCGATGTAGCTGCGGATGCCCTCGGCGCCGTCCTCTATCACAGGCCCGTGTCCGGGGTAGAGCCGCCCCCGCGCCACCGCCAGCACACTCTTCAGCGATGTCATGTAGTCGTGCAGGTCCTCAAAGACCGCGGAGGAGCCGCCGAGCACACAGTCGCCGGTGAAGACGGAGCCCTCCTCGCGAAGCTCGAAGCACGCGTGGTCCGGGGTGTGGCCCGGGGTGCACAGCACGCGAAGCGACGCTGAGCCGTCCTACAGACGTGTGACTCGTTCCTGCCTCGGTGTGTCGCAAGGATCAGGCAGACGCGTCGCGTGTGGGTGACTCTCCTCCGTGCACAGCACCTCCCCGCCCTGCAGCGGGCGCACCTCTGCAAAAACCGGCGAGGCGGAGGGCCCGTGAGCGCCAGCATAAGGCGGGTCAACCTTCCACGCGCGGAGCGAGGGGCCAAAGTGCCGCCGCAGCTCGATCAGCCCTTCCGTGTGGTCGCGGTGGTAGTGAGAGATGAGCACGTCGCTCACGCGCCGCACGCCAGCGCCCTCCATGGCAGATAGCAGCCGCGGGAGGTAGTCTGGCCTGCCCTCGCCGGCATCAATCAGGATCCGGCTCTCTCCGCTGCCGACGAGGTACGTGTTGGTACCTTGCAGCGTATACAGGCCTGGGTTGCCGCCGAGGACGCGCAGCACCAGAGGACTCAGCGCCGCGACGTCGGGGAGCGGCTCGAGTGTCGCCAGACTGCGTCCCCGTCCCTCGCCGCGGCCGAGCATGCGCCGTCGGAGGGCGTACACGGAGCCGACGCAGGCGGTGGCGATGATGGCGCCGGAGAGGGCCATGCGCGAACAGGATGGGCTGCGAAGGTCGGGTCGACGTGGCAGCGTCCGCCACACGGTGACGGAGGTTGCGAAAGCAGCCACAACGGGCAAGCACTCAGTTCACAGCCTTGTTATCTCGAGGTTCTCGAGGTGGATATCCTTTGGCCGCGTTGGGTAGCCTTGTTATCGATCAACACTTTCGATAGACCGAAAGTAAGATCGTTCGGTGCAGAAACCCCGGCCATGCCCATGTAACGCAAGTGCTCGATTTTTTTTGATTTTTTGGTAGAAGTGTCTCCACGTGTCGGTCAAGCAGCGTCTGTCGGATAGTAGGAGAGAGTGTGTCGTGTGTCGTGCGGATCAGTCCTGTCTGAGTAGGGGGGGGGAGAGACGGAGAGGAGAGTCATTGAGCCTTGGCACCAGCCGGGCAGTGGGTTTGGCCCTGGCATCAGCCGGGCATGTTGTTGATTTGGCCTTAAGAGGAAGAGGAAGAGGAAGAGACGTGAAAGACGCCCTGGTTAGTTAGCGGGAAAGCGCGGCCACCACCACCAAAACCAACTGTATTGGTCCGCACTTGGCCACCACGATGGACGATCTCTTCCTCGACGCCGGCCCTGATGCTGACAAGGGCGGCGAAAAGACAAGAGAGGAAAGACAAGAAAGACCGTTTTTCTTTTTGAGCTAGCCTTCGATGTTATGAAACAAACGCAAGGCGGACACACACATGACGCATTACGGGTTTTCTTTCTTTCTTTTTTAGATCGGCAGCTCCGCCGAAAGCCGCCTGTGTACGCCTGTAAAAAAAACTGGCGTATCCTCCGACAGCGAACGATGGCGGGTCAGCAGCGAGCGCAAGCGCTTCCTGCAAGTACACTCGACCATCATCGCGAGGCGCAACGCCGCCATCTTCGACTACAACGCGTGGCCGAAGATGGGCGGCGAGATGCCGCGGGCGCCTCGGGTGCAATACGAGTAGGGACGTGCGAGGGAGGAAGGGCGCTAACCACGGACTACTACATGCCGAAGGTTCGAGGGCGACTACTCGCCGCCTGGGTCGCTCGGGGCGCGCGGCTCCGTCGAGGACCGGGCGCGCCCCCCACCCGGCGCGGCGTAGGTCGCCTCAAAAGGGCGGGGCTGTCCCGGAAAGTGAGAGACGCCGGGCAGCGTGGCGCACAACTGAACCCTCCCATACGTACGTGTTTGTGCTCCTCCTTTGCTGTCCCATCCCCTCATCTCTTTCCCGCCTGGGCGGGCGGGGCAGTGGGCGGGCGCGCGGTGCGGCGCGGCGTGTGCGTGTGTGCGACTGCAACGAAGGACCGCTCGCAAGGGACATTGGGTTTGTACTATTTACTTACGAAGGCGCTCTCAAGAAGAAAATACGGCTCGCACGCCGACAGTGGCGCGGCAGCGAGCGCGGGGCTGGGCACATGGCCCACGAGCGCCCCTCGCTCTCGCACCTCGCCGACAAGTTCAACACAGAGGCGCCACCGGGCTACGTGGCGGGCCGGGGCCGCGGCGCGTCCGGCTTTTCGCGTCCGCCGCCCGAGCCGCCCCGCGGGCGAGGCCGCCGTGGCGGCGCCGGGCCGTCGAGCGAGGGCGGCGGCGAGGAGGGCGAGGAGGGCGGCGACGCGGCCAACGGCGCGGAGAGCGGCGGCTTCGACGCGGACGGTAAGCTCTCGGGCGATGCGGGCGACACGCGCGACCTCGACCTCGGCGGGACGGAGCGGTTTGAGGTGGAGCGCACGTCGATGAGCCAGGCGGAGGCGGGGTACGCGATCGAGCCGTTCAACATGAAGCAGGAGCGCGCGGAGGGGCACTTTGACGACGACTTCAACTACGTGTGGAAGCGGCGCGGCGACGAGGCGGACGAGACCAACGACGCGTGGCTGGGCGAGGCGACTTCCGAGATCACCCGAGATCGCCCGAGATCACCCGAGATCACGCGAGATCGCCCGAGACCACCCGAGCCTCTTGCACCGCCCTCTTCCACCGCCCCACACACCCTGGCCACACACACCCTCGCCACACCTCGCCAAGGCCGCTGCCGTCTCGCCAGCCACCCGCCGCGACTGCAAAGCGGTGCCTTGCCTTGCCTTCGCGCCTGCCCTCCCTCCCTCCCTCCCTCCTTCCCTCGATGGTGAGGTGCGGCGGAGGTGCAGCCGAGAGACAGCCATCCCCTCCCCTACCCCACGGTACCCGAACCCACCCTCCCTACCCCACGGTACCCGAACCCACCCTCCCCTACCCCACGGTACCCGAACCCACCCTCCCCTACCCCACAATACCCGAACCCACCCTAGGTGGACGAGTCCAAGGAGGCGGACGAGAAGGTTGCGAAGCGGCAAACACGCATCTCGAGGCCGATGTGGCGAGATCTCGGGAGATATGGGCCTGCACTCCGCACCTAGGCGAAAGCTGATCGCAGCGCAGATCGAGCAGATCGGGAC
>NW_005198707.1:29498-31506 GCF_000372725.1 Emiliania huxleyi CCMP1516 | reverse complement strand
GCACGGGGCGAGTGTGCATGAACCTAGCGGCGCGGAGAGCCAGGATCGAGTCTCACGTCTGTGGGACTCTCAAGGTCGCTAAGCGTGAGGGTGCACTCCGGGCCACACCCCGGACCACGCGTGCTTCGAGCTTCGAGAGGAGGAGTCCGTCTTCACCGTCGGTCGGGACCTCGGCGGGCGGCGGCGAGAAGAGCCGCTTCGAGGCTCTGACTGAGGCTGCCGACCGGCTGCTACGAGCGGGCCGGTTTGACATCTACTCTGAGACGCGCGCCACGTTGGCCGAGCTGGCGGGTGGCGGGGAGGAGCGCGGGGGGGGCGGCGGCGGCGGCGGAGGAGGCGGAGGCGGCGGAGGGGGAGGAGGAGGCGCGTTCGAAGCGGAGTACAGGTCCTCGGCACTCGAAGAAGTGTGACGGGTACCTGACTTGACCTTAGGAGGCGAGGGCAGCCCTCCGGGGGGAGTGACGGCAGAGGCGCACTCGTGACACACTCACTCACACACACACACACTCACGCACACACTCTCTCACACACGCACTCTCACACACACACGCACTCTCACACACACGCACTCTCACACACACCGACTCACACACACGCACTCTCACACACACTCTCACACACACGCACTCTCACACACACTCTCTCACACACACGCACTCTCACACACACGCACTCTCACACACACTCACTCAGGTTGACCTCACTGCTCACCTCTCACCTCAGGCGCACTCGATGGCGCTCGCGGGCGGGTTCGTCCTGGACGCGGGCTCGGGGTGCTACTACAACGCCTCGAGCGGCCTCTGGTTCGACGCGCGGACCGCGCTGTACTGGCCGGCGGCGGGCGGCGGCGTCTACTACCGCTGGGACGCGGACGCGCAGTCCTTCCAGCCGGTGGAGCAGGCCTTGGAGCCGGCGGAGTCGGCGGGAGGGGAGGCCAGCGGGGGGGGCGACGCGGGCACGGCGTGACTCTCCTCGCGCCCTCAGGGGGCCCTTCGCGTCGAGCCCGGCGCACGGGGCCCCGCCGTCTCGTCCACACTTTGTCACTTCTGCACTGTCTGGGCGGAGCGGCTCAACGACCAGGGCACCCGCCGTCCGGCCCGTGGCTCCCCCCCCGCCCCCCCCCCTCGCCTCTTCCGGAGTTATACGCGAGTACCACGCATGCCCCAGCACAAAATACAGTACTAGAGAAGTACAACGCGGCGACGGCGGCCTCAAAACCCCCCCCCGTCTCACGGGGGGGGCGCTCAACGAAACTATCCCCGCTGCGTGCCCGGGCCGCTCGCCCCGCTCCCCGCCCTCCGGAGATTGAAAGACGTGACATGGCCCACATGCGCCGTGGAGCTCGAGACACACCCCCCCGCCCCGCGACTGTCGGACAATGATTGTTCTCATGCGGGCCCGGGGGCGTCACAGAAAGTAGTCGGGCGCCCTGCGCGAGACGTGCGGCTCTCCTCGCCTCGGCGCCGGGTCGAACTGGATGAAGTTGTACTTGTGGTGCTCGTCCACCTCAAGAATGGCGGCCTGGTTGCCGCAGCGGTAGCAGTAGTTCGGCGCCGAGAAGACGGTGACGACGTTCCGCTCGTGGCACCACGTGTAGCCCTCCATGGTCAGCTGGTGCGCGCGCGCCACAAGCCTACGTACTGAATACGCCAACGTCAGGGCGGGAGCACGGTCTTGTGCAGCGTCTTCAGAGCACCGCGGGAAGACGACGGAGAAGAGTACAGTGAATACAGCAGAATACGGCCGAAGACGGCAGAGTGCGTCTCCTCTGGAGTGCTGGTTGGGATACACATGAACACGTACTCCGCTTCTAGGGCCACGAGCATGAGGCCGTTTGTGTGGTTGAACTGCTCGGAGATGTCTTGCCCGAACGTGTAGCCCGCGCCGCGCGGCGAGACGCCCCACCTAGAAGGTTCCTAGAAGGCTCCCAGAAGGCTCCTGGAAGTAGCCCGCGCCGCGCGGCGAGACGCCAGAGAGAGAGAGAGGCGGGGGGGGGGGGCCTAAAAAA
>NW_005198707.1:28478-29398 GCF_000372725.1 Emiliania huxleyi CCMP1516 | reverse complement strand
ATTTTGCGTGATTTTGGCCCCCCGGCCCCTAACATTATGGCCGACAGAGCGGCTGGGAGGCTAATGTTAGGGGCGGGGGGGCCGATCTGGTGTCCAGACCAGGGCTCGGCGCCATGAGCAGACGTATTTTGTCGTATCTGCGTAGGAGGGTTAATGGGCAAAGTCGGCGAAATCGAAAATGCCTGTTTTCTCGTTTTTCGTGCACTACCGGCCACAGCCGTGCCTCAGGCATCCAAGTCGGGCAACATGTGGGCGGCACGGGACCGGAGGCTTGGCCCTAGGCCGAAGAAAGGGTATGCGAGGGTGCTCGCGAGCACCAAAGCCACTTGCGGCATTCGCCACACGCCAGCAATCCCTCTGCTGCACACAAGAAGCGAGCGGTCCGGACGTCTGGCGGCCACTGAAGGCAATCGCACGGTGGGGGAGGCAGTCCGCGTGTTACGTACGTCTTTGAAAAGTGACACCGTCGCTAGTTTACCGGTCGCCGAGTGAATTCGGACCCGCTCGAGTCGCTGCGAGGAGCCCTCGGGACTGCCTCGGCCGGCTCTAGCAGCGACGCACACACTCGCTACTGCTGACTAGTCGCGCCGAGGGCGGAGAGTGACTCACACGTAGCTTAATATGTCAGCGATGCAGCTCGCACAAGGGCGGCGGAGCCGAGGGCAGCGAGTGTGGTGGCGGCGACGGCTGGTGGCCGGCCCGACGGTGCCTCGGCGCGTAGCACACCTATAGGCGGTTTCGTCGGCGGTTCCGGTTCTGCGCGCGCTGGCGACGGCGAGAGGGACACCGGGTAGACCCGGCGCGACCGTGTTGGCCGAGGGCGGCGGCAGCGGGCGCGACAGAGCTGGTGCTGCCGCGAGCAAGACGGCAGCGACGCGCGGCAAGCCGCACGCTGCCATGGGCGAACCTAGCGCATGAGC
>NW_005198707.1:13257-28199 GCF_000372725.1 Emiliania huxleyi CCMP1516 | reverse complement strand
TCTCTCTCTCTCTCTCTCTCTCTCTCTCCCCTGTCTCTCTTTCTCTCTCTCTCTCTCTATCTCTCTCTCTCTCCCTCTCTCCCTCTCTTTGGTGTGTCGTGGACGTGTCTTCAGCGTGTCCTCCTCCCGCGGCAGCTGCGGCACCTGCGGGCATGTCGTGGCCGAGTCGGTGGACGTGTCGTGGACGTGTCTTCAGCGTGTCGTCCTCCCGCGGCAGCTGCTGCACCTGGTCGAGCGAGTCCACCGACGGCGACAAGCCGCCATGTACACAGAAGATCTGCGAGTCGACGAGCGCGCCGAGGGGTAGGCAGTCGAACAGGTCGGTAAACAGCTTCCAGACATTCGCGTTGCCGTACTTGCGCAAGCACTCGTCGTAGAAGCCATAGACCTGCGAAAAAGAAAAAAACGTGTCAAAGCCGCGGAATTTCTTTTTTCGTCGTAGAAGCCATAGACCTGCGTGATCTGTCTTGACTCGTGGTTGCCCCGCAGCAGAAAGATGCGCTCCCGGTAGCGCACTGCGCCGCAGGGGCGGCGGGCGAGCGTCAGCGGCGGGCGGCGTCGGCGGCGAGGGCGGCGGGCGGCGGTCAGCGGCGGCGGGCGGGTCGGTCGGCGGCGGTTCGGTCCTTCCGACCGCGTTACCGAGGAGGGCGGGTCGGTGGGGAACGCTGAGGCAGACACAGCCCTCATGCAGGAGCAGGACTGCGGGTATGCCTCTCTCCCTCCCCCCTCCCCTCCTCTCTCGTAGCTCGCGCGAGCTATTAAACCCCTTGCAAAGGACCCGCGACAGATGTGTCTCCCGATCCCAGCGCGGTCGAGCCGCCGCCCCTGGGAGACATGCGGGCAGCGGTGCAGGCGGGGTGTGGGGCGGCGAACCCTTTAGCGTGATCAGCAGCGTGACTGTCTCGACGGAGTAGTAGCCGCGGTCGACGTAGTCGCCCATAAACAGGTAGTTGGTGTCGGGGCACGGCCCGCCGATCCGGAAGATCTCGATGAGGTCGTGGTACTGCGCGTGGATGTCGCCGCAGATGATGATCGGTGGCGCGACGGTGAGCACGTTCGGTTCGTCCATCAGGACCTCGCGCGCCTGCGCACGCGTCCGCAGTCGGCGTGGGCGCGCTCGCCGCTCCAGCTGACCGGCGGCGGGGCGCGGCTGCGCTGGCGGGCGGCCCGGCGCCTTCTGGCACAGCACTTCCACCTCGGCCTCGGAGAGCGGTTTGCACTCCTTGAGCTCCTCAATCTGCTTGTCGAGCGCAAGCACGTCCTCGTGACTGTGACTGATGTCCATTCTCCTGAGTCGCCCTTGCTGCTGGGCGCGGCCCGGCTCTGTTTCGCAGCGCGAGGTCGAGCTGCTGCTGGGCGCGGCGCTGAGGTCAACCTGCAGGACAGCGAGAAAAAAAAAGAGTTGGTCGCGTCGCGCCTGGGCGTCGCCTGTGCGCCTGTTCGAACATCAGTCACACTGCACTCCAAGTGCTCCACGTGCATGCCGCCCGATTGGACCTATCGCAAAAGGATTTGGCACACAAAAGCACAAGGCGAAAACCTCTTTTTTTTTTTAAAGAACTGTGATTTTTATGAAATGAACTCGGGGGCACGGGACGCGGCACAAACGGGGCACAAACGCCAGGCTACAAAGACGGGGAGGCACGTAGTGACGCAGGGGAGTCTAGGCGACGGCGGCGTCCTCCGACGCCGCGGCGAGCCTGAGCTCGGTCGCAATCTCTTCCGCCGCCGCGAGCTGCTGCGCGACTGACATGCGCTGGGCCTGCAGCGAAAGCCACGACCGCGTCGACCAGCTCGCCTCGTCCTCGTGCTGCCGCTTCGAGAGCTTGTTGCGCACCTTGTCCTTCATCTGGTAGAACAGCCGTTTGACCGCGTTGCACCACCCGCCGAAGGTTTCAAACAGGTACATCTGCACGTCGGTGTCCGAGCGCGAGAGGGCGTGCGCGTAGTCCGCCTTCTTGTACGCCACATAGCCGCCGCCGTCGCTCGGCCTGAAGTCGCCGTCCCCGACAGCGCCGCGCTGCTCGAGGCCGAAGACGTCCGCGCTCGTGCCGGGCTCGGTGTTGCCGAGGCCGACGAAAGCGCCTCGCTGGCCGACGTCCTCCGGGTTGGAGGAGAGCGAGTCCTTGAACTTGACGTCGCCGATGAGGCGCGAGCGCGAGCGGCCGGCGCCCGCCACCGAGACGTCGGGCCGGTAGTCGTTAGAGTAGCCGAGGTGGTCCCGCGGCTCCACCTCGACGAGCATGCCCCACACGCTCCGCATGACCTTGGCCAGGGCGGCGAGGAGGCTGTTGTGGCGGCCGCAGTGCCCGAGGCGGCCGATGTTGCTGGCCGCGTCGCCCAACGGGTCCTGCACCTTGCCGCCGCGCGCCGAGCAGGTCGGCGCGCCCCGCGCGAGCGCCTCGTCAAGTGGTAGCCCGAGGCGCCGCTGGACGGCGATGCGCAGCGCCCACGTCGGGATACGAAAGTCGCGGCGTGAGGGGACGGCGTTGAGGAAGGCGCCCGCCTGGTACTGGCTGACGGCGATGAAGCGCACCGCCTCTTTACGCGATTTACACACATAAATGGCTGTCAAGGAATCCCATCTCGTTCAGAGTTTGACCGTTGTAGTGATCTAATCACCCGAATACCACGTTCGGATCGCTCTTACGTACATTCCCGGAGGATCTAACCACTGAAAAAAGAAGGAAAGGGCCACAGACATGGACTTCGCCCAAGCACAGGCCACCGCCTCCTTGGAGGGCCTGGTGCTCGTGCGCTGCCATGGGAACTTAACCCTCCTACGCAGATGGTTTTGCGTGATTTTGGCCCCCCCGCCCCTAACATTATGGCCGACAGAGCGGCTGGGAGGCTAATGTTAGGGGCGGGGGGGCCGATCTGGTGTCCAGACCAGGGCTCGGCGCCATGAGCAGACGTATTTTGTCGTATCTGCGTAGGAGGGTTAATGGGCAAAGTCGGCGAAATCGAAAATGCCTGTTTTCTCGTTTTTCGTGCACTACCGGCCACAGCCGTGCCTCAGGCATCCAAGTCGGGCAACATGTGGGCGGCACGGGACCGGAGGCTTGGCCCTAGGCCGAAGAAAGGGTATGCGAGGGTGCTCGCGAGCACCAAAGCCACTTGCGGCATTCGCCACACGCCAGCAATCCCTCTGCTGCACACAAGAAGCGAGCGGTCCGGACGTCTGGCGGCCACTGAAGGCAATCGCACGGTGGGGGAGGCAGTCCGCGTGTTACGTACGTCTTTGAAAAGTGACACCGTCGCTAGTTTACCGGTCGCCGAGTGAATTCGGACCCGCTCGAGTCGCTGCGAGGAGCCCTCGGGACTGCCTCGGCCGGCTCTAGCAGCGACGCACACACTCGCTACTGCTGACTAGTCGCGCCGAGGGCGGAGAGTGACTCACACGTAGCTTAATATGTCAGCGATGCAGCTCGCACAAGGGCGGCGGAGCCGAGGGCAGCGAGTGTGGTGGCGGCGACGGCTGGTGGCCGGCCCGACGGTGCCTCGGCGCGTAGCACACCTATAGGCGGTTTCGTCGGCGGTTCCGGTTCTGCGCGCGCTGGCGACGGCGAGAGGGACACCGGGTAGACCCGGCGCGACCGTGTTGGCCGAGGGCGGCGGCAGCGGGCGCGACAGAGCTGGTGCTGCCGCGAGCAAGACGGCAGCGACGCGCGGCAAGCCGCACGCTGCCATGGGCGAACCTAGCGCATGAGCCGTCGAATGGCCTACGACACGGGGCGAGGAGCGGCTCAGAGCTCGGCTGAGAGTGTCGCACAGCTGGCGCCAGCAGCAAGCAGCTCACCTACAGAGAAACGCGTTTGAGTGACACACTAGCGAGAATGGACGCCCTCCTCATGGGCTAGCTGCCTGCGGCTAGCCCTAATCTCGCACTCACGGACAGTGACAATCAAATGGGTGAGTGTTTGCGAGCTGAGGCGCGTGTGCTAAATCTAGGCCGCACGTCGTGGCACTATGACGGAGGTAGACGTGCGGCCGCAGCGCGCCCACCACAGTTTCGGTGGGGCGCGCGT
Source organism: Emiliania huxleyi CCMP1516 (assembly GCF_000372725.1). Lineage (NCBI taxonomy): Eukaryota > Haptophyta > Isochrysidales > Noelaerhabdaceae > Emiliania > Emiliania huxleyi. The sequence goes on along the minus strand of NW_005198707.1, from coordinate 24,171 downwards.
GTTAAGGGAGGGATGGGAGAACGGCACGCCGCCACCACACAGGGATTTTAAGGAGAGGAGTGTGATGCGCTAGCCGTCGCCTACCCTAGGGAGTCTGCCTGTTCCTTTCGCATTCTTCGCAGGACGATTATTTTTTTGAGATCGCCCACGACAAAGGGGCCAGCTCGCGCTCTCCTCCTCCTGCTCCTGATGGGCGCCGCCGCCGACCCGCTGCGCGAGGCGATCATGGGCCAGACCGAGGCTCAGCTCGAGGGCATCGCAGACCGGGTCGGCATTGATCACGGTGTGATGCAGGGCGAGGGCCGGCTCGAGGCGCTGAGGAAGGCGGTCTACGAGTTTCGAGGGGCCAGTGAGGCGCGGCGCATACCTTCTTCGTCAGCTATGCCGCCGGAGGAAGCACCCAGTGAGGTGGTGGCGGCAGCTCTCAAAGGCGACGAGGCGGAGCTGTTGGCGTGGCTCGACAGCGGCGGGCGGGTCAATGCGACCAGCAGGTCGAGCCATGCGAGCGGCGTCACGCTGCTGATGACCGCCGCCCGCTACGGCCACGAGCGGGTGGTCGAGCTGCTGCTGCAGCGCGGCGCTGAGGTCAACCTGCAGGACAGCAGCTTCGGTGTCACCGCGCTGATTCACGCCGCCAACAACGGCCACGAGCGGGTGGTCGAGCTGCTGCTGCAGCGCGGCGCTGAGATCAACCTGCAGAACAGCTACGGCGGCACCGCACTGATGGGCGCTGCCGCCAGCGGCCACCCCGCCACCGTGCTCCGCCTGCTGCGGGCGGGCGCGGATACAAAGTTGCGCGCTGAGGACGGCGAGTCCGCGCTGCAGCTGGCCAAGGAGAGCGGCCACGCCGCGTGCGTCGAGGCCTTCCGGCAGCACATCGCAGAGGTGACTGCGGTCCAGCGCGAGGCGGCAGCGGGTGACGCGGGCGGCGCTTCCTTGGGCGAGGCGGCGGCGGGAGCGAGGACCGTGGCCTCTTCCGGCTCCTGGGCACCCTTCCCGATGGGCGCGGCTCTCAAAGGCGACGAGGCGGAGCTGTTGGCGTGGCTCGACAGCGGCGGGCGGGTCAATGCGACTTGCGTGGTAGATGTGAGCGGCGTCACCGTGCTGATGCTCGCCGCCGGCAGCGGCCACGAGCGAGTGGTCGAGCTGTTGCTGCAGCGCGGTGCGGATGCCAACCAGCAGGATAGCGTCGGCCGCACTGCGCTCATGACCGCCGCTCGCAACGGCCTCGAGCGGGTAGCCGACCTGTTGCTTCAGCGCGGCGCTGAGGTCAACACGCAAGGCATCCATGGCCAGACCGCGCTGATACTCGCCGCCCAGACGGCCCACGAGCGAGTGATCGAGTTGCTCCTTCAGCGCGACGCGAATGCCGACCTGCAGGACCACCTCGGCGGCACCGCGCTGATGCTCGCCGCCGCCCAAGGCCACCCCGCCACCGTGCGTCTTCTGCTGCGGGCGGGCGCGGACACAACGCTGCGTACTGAGGACGGCAAGTCTGCACTTCACCTGGCCAAGAGGGAGGCCCACGCCGAGTGCGTGCGCGCTCTCGAGCACGCGGCGGCGCAGGCAGCGGCGAAGGAGGCAGCGCAGGCAGCGGCGAGGGCGGTGGAGAGTGCGGCGGCAGAGGCGGAGGCGGCGCGGCATGCCGAGGCGCTGCTGGCGGAGGAGGAGGCGGAGAAGGAGGCGGGGCGCGCCAGGGAGAGCAAGAAGGGCAAGAAGAAGAAGAAGAAGAAGGGGAAGGGTGGCGGGGGAGGCGCTGCGGCTGCGCAGGGGCTGCCCGAGGATGAGGCAGCGCTGGCGGCTAGGGAGGAGGCGGAGCCGGCAGCGGCGCTCGAGGAGAGCGCGAGGCTGGAGGACGAGGCGAGGCGCCCAGCGGAGGAGCAGGCGCCTCCCGCCGGGTCGACTGGCGACCCTCTGCTGAGTGAGGAGCAGCCCGTTGCGGCGCTCTCGCTAGCCGACGCCAACTTCGACACGGGTCGCGCAGCGGTCCCCGAGTCCACCCTGGGCGGCGAGACCACGTGCACAGTATGCTTCACTCGGCCGAAGGATCACGTCGCTATCCCTTGCGGGCATCAGTGCGCGTGCGCCGATTGCTCCGCTAAGATGGAGCAGTGTCCTATCTGCCGCCAGTCCGTGCTCATGTGGATGGACTCATCGCGCATTCGCCTGGCGTGAGACTGAGAGGGGCGGCCTAAAGCCGAGTATTGATCCGTCGCCATGACGGTTTTGTATGATAAAAGGCTCCCCGTGGCCGTGCTTGTCCATCTAGCTATAGGGAGGTCTCCCCCGCAAGGGGAGCCCCGCGGGTACTCTTTAGCTGTACTCGTCTAGGCAGGGGCGGGGTTGCCGTTTTCAACCGGCTGGCGCCCCCCGGCCGTCGCCCCCCCCCCGCCCCCCCCTCCCCGCGCCGCCCCGGCCGCTCCAATCAGATCGACACACACCTCCCTCCCCGCTGCCCCTAGAGCTGTCAAACGTTAAGAGCTGAACAGTGTTGCTAGTGTTAACAGTAACAACAGAACAACAGTGGGGCTCCCCAACAACAGTAGCTAACGTTAGGCCAGCTGAACAACAATAAGGAAGGCCTGGCAGTGACCCACGACGATCTCCAGCGTCCAGTGCGGGTAATACCCGAAAATACCTGGAAAAACCCAGGTATTTTCGGGTATTACCCGGGTTTTGGCATTTTCTGCTTGCTGACCACTGAACAACAGTAACAACAGTAACAAACAGTAACAGCCTGGGCTGGGGAGAACACTTGAACAACGTTGAGGATTTCAGCCAACAATAGTGCAACTGTTAGGCCCAAAGTTAACGTTTGACAGCTCTAGCTGCCCCCCCGCAGATGAGAAACACTGTTAGGGGGTGGGGAAAGGGGGGGAGACTAGGCACAGCCCCCAGGCGCGACCTCGAGTGGAGCCCGCCGGGCGACGGCGGTGTGATATCGGCGATGAGCGGGAGTGGTGCGTTGGACAAGTTGCTCAACGCCGGATTCGCGTACGCGTTTGTTTCCAACGCGCACGACCCCGTCGCGACGCTCGACCAGTCCTTGCTCACGTGGTTTGCTCATCGGGGCGAGCCGCTGCTACTGGAGGTTGCGCGGCGCACGGACTCTGAGAGGGAGGGCGCCCATCTCGCACGACGAACTGCGACGAGCGGCCTGCTGCTTCGAGCGTCGGCGCAATGCCCAGAGAATGATCAGCACCATTTCGATGACGTGTCACGCCACCGTTTCCGCGCTACGGATAACCTCTGGCTCGACCTGCGGGCGCTGCACAGGAAGCTAGCGAAGCTCAAGCAAGGAGATATATCGTTGAGTGTGGCGCCTAATCTGACGACGGTCGACCCACACGACGAGACCTCAACACCGGTCTACGAGCTCGAGGCCACTGTGGGGGCGGTGCTGGAGTTGTTCGGCGCCGAGGCGGCTGCGATTCTCGTGCCGTGCTCGCGGTTCGCGCCTGTACGCACGATGGGCGACTTACTAGCGCTCCGGTCGGATGCGTACGAGGCTGCCGGAGGCCGCGTCGTACTCGCACCTGAGCGAGAAGGCGTGCCGCCTCTCGTCCTGCTGGACGCCTCGTACTCATCCTCCGATAGCCTCGACGCGCTCATCCCACTCGCTGCATGTCAAGGTGCCGCCGCCGCCGGAGGGGTGAACGAGGCCGTCGGCAAGCAGCGCCAGTGTGTGGCCCATCTCGCCCCGCCGGACGTGGAGAACCTGGTTTGTGGAGCGTGACTGTTGTGTGTGTGTGTAGGTGGGGGTGGGGGGGGGGGGGGGGGGGCACGCAGGGCAGAGGCAACGGTCATCGGCTCGCCGAGGGGGGAACGAGGAGGGGGGAATGGGCGGTCGGCGTCGGGGTAGAAGCCGCAGGGCGTACGGGGTAGCCGTCACTTTCCTGCCTCACAAGGGCGGGGCTGTCCCGGAAAGTGAGAAACGCCGGGCAGCGTGGCGCACAACTGAACCCTCCAATACGTGCGTGTTTGGGCTCCTCCTTCGCTGTCCCATCTCCTCATCTCTTTCCCACCTAGGCGGGGCGGGGATCGGGGGAGCGGCGGGCGCGGGTGCGAGGTGCGGTGCGGAGCGTGCAATCGTGCGTTTGGCGTCATGTTGTGTGTGCCTTCGCGTGTTCCTATTAACAACGAGGTCTAGCTCAAATAAAAAACTCGGCCCAAAACCCGGCGCTGTCCAGGCAGGGTCCCGTTTCGACTTCGTCGCACAAGGCAAGAAAAGAAAAACCAAACAAGGTGTCGGCGAGGCCGCTACACCGTATGTCGCTCGTGTGGGCCGGGAGCTTTATCACGGAGGCTCCCACACTCGGATGGATCTCCCAGAAGGTTGATGGCTCATACGCCGCGCCGAGCATGAGGATGGTCGTCCTCGAGCTCAACGGGACCACGGTCGCGTCTCTTGAAGACGCACGCAGCCGGGCAGAGCTGCTGCTCAGTTCGACGTGCGACGAGCGTCACGACGGCGATACGTTGCGCGCCGAAGCGTGCAGCGACCTCATCTTTGACGAGGGAGTCTGGCAGACCACGTACCGCATGGCAGTTCCGGGGCGGCAGTTCGGCGTCTTCGCAGACAATCTGCCAATCACGTTTGAGCAGGACTCGCACTACCTCAAGACGCTCGACGGCGCGAACGTCGAGCCGATTGCCGAGCTTCCAGAGGCGCCGGACGACCCTATTCCGTGGGCGGAGGGCATCGGCGCCGCTTTTGCTGTCAACTGCATCACCCTTTCCGGCGTTGTCTTCTTGGGGCCCGGCCTGCGCAAGTTATATCACCGGCACGAGCGCCGCTTCCTGATAATCATGTCGGCCTTCGCCGCGGGCGCGCTCCTCGCCGCCGCCTTCTACCTGATCCTCTTCGAGGCGACCCACCTCGTCGGCACCTCCAGCAAAGACGAGTCGGTTGTCACCGCCCGCTGGGGCTCAATGGTCCTGCTCGGTTTCATCGCGCCCTCACTCTTCGAACTGGCCGTCCATCTCCTTCGCTTCGTCCTGGCCGCCAGCTCCTTCAGCGAAGGCGCTTCACGCCGCTCGCCCTCCCAAGACCCGGCTGGCCTACTGTTCACCTGCTGTTGCCGCAAGGTGGAGGCAAACGACCCGTGCCCGGTGGATCGAAGTCCATCACCGTCGCCGGACCCAACGACCCGAATTCGCGTCTTGAGCGGCGTTCTCATCGGCGACCTGATGCACAACTTTTGCGACGGCATCTTCATAGCCACCGGTTTCCGCTACTGCGGCAGCTCTCTGGCTTGGAGCATTGCCGCCGCGACCATCTTCCACGAGATTGCGCAGGAACTCTCCGACTTCCTCATCCTGACGAACTCCGCTCAGGGCGGCCTCAAGGTGCCTCTCGCCCTCCTCCTCAACTTCGTCTCCGGCACGGGCGTGCTGTGGGGCACAGTCCTCATCTTTTCGATGTCCATTGACGACGCTGCTGTGGGCATGCTCCTCGCCTTTGGCGGCGGCGTCTACCTCCAAGTTGGCGCGGCGGAGTGCATGCCCCGCGTGTATGAGGGCGTGCAAAGCGCCGCCGAGCGTGTCTTCTGCCTCGCCGCCTTTTGCGTGGGCACCGTGGCAATCGGTCTCGTGCTTCTCGACCATCAGCACTGCAGCACCGCCGGTGCGGGGCACGGCCACTGACCCGGAGCTAGCTTTGGGGGGATTGCGGGGCCGCGGTGGGTGGGGGACATAATCTTCTGCTACGGTGGGGGTCTGGCGCAGCGGGCACGGGGGAGGAGGCTAGCCCCTCATGAGCGACGAGGTGGCTAGCCCGGCGGTGGCGCACGGGCCTCGCGTCCTCGTTCGTGGGTAAGGTAAGGTAAGAGGCGGCTGTGAGGCGGGAGCTAAAGGAGCCATCATGAGGTGTCGCGCGCCTCTACGCCAGAGACCTGAAGCTCTTGTAGCAATCAGACATGATGTACATAATGGTGTGTCGATACCCATCTCTGTGTTGGAAGTCTCCGTGTTGGAAGTCTCCGCTCTTGGGTGGCCTTGCTGAGCAAAGCTGACTGCCACACCGACCGCGGGGGGGCGGGGGTCAAATGACTCTCGATGGTGGGGCGATGGGGGCAAGGAAGGAAGAGTCAAAGTACACATGTGCATGTGCATGTAGATAAAAAACTGGGATGGCGTTTGCAGGAAGGCCTCGGTCAGTCTCCTATCTTTCGCTTCGTCGCCGGCCGCGAGAAGATGTGGGGGACGCCGTCGTGTCGTCGGCGAGGTCCAGCCAGGCTCGTCATGCCTTCTGTCGAGTACCCCTTCGCCGACCACCCTTCGTCGTAGCGACCACTCACGACAGCGAAGAAGGAGTGAATGTCGAGAAAGAGTACCAAGCCGGAGGTACCCGGGTAGCTTCAATCTCGTCGGCAACGGCCATGACGGCACGTGTCTCTGGCTCGCTCCCCGGAGATGGCCCTCGGTACGTCTGCGAGGATGCGCCCACGCTGCCGGACGAGCAGCGTTGCCACTGGCTGCAGCTGTTCCAGTGGCGAGGGAAGTTGCGGTTCAAGTCGACACCGTAGTAGCTGCCCGGCCGCCGGTTGGTGCGAAAGTATCGGTTCTTTTCGTGAGAGAAGGCGTAGCCGTCCGGGTTCACGACTGGCATGATGTACACGGCGTACGTCTGCAGAATGGCAGCATCACCTACTGCGAGCTGTCGTGCCACCCAAGGGCACGCCATTGCCGAGATCCACTCCCGCGCGTGCACGGTGCACAGGACGAGCAGACCAGGCTTGATAGGATCGCCGTACTGATACACGAGCACATCTCGCTTCTCGGCCCTCGTGAGAATGCCCAGCTATATTTCTGGAGGTGAAGTCGGTATCATCCATAAAGTTAACAATCTCGTCGAATGTCCTGTACACCTCAAACCAGGAGTCGGTTGGTAGCGCCGGTAGCCCGGGCAGGAGCGCGAGGAGCAAGAACATGTGCATGGCGCTGCTTGCAGCTCGTGCTCTTTTCCGCTCCCCCGCAAGGCGCGAGACTACATTGCGCGACCCACGTCGGCGCCGTGTTCTGTTCTGGATGGATCCGTTGTCCCTCACTTTAATATAAAATGAACTCGGGGGCACGGGACGCGGCACAAACGGGGCACAAACGCCAGGCTACAAAGACGGGGAGGCACGTAGTGACGCAGGGGAGTCTAGGCGACGGCGGCGTCCTCCGACGCCGCGGCGAGCCTGAGCTCGGTCGCAATCTCTTCCGCCGCCGCGAGCTGCAGCGCGACTGACATGCGCTGGGCCTGCAGCGACAGCCACGACCGCGTCGACCAGCTCGCCTCGTCCTCGTGCTGCCGCTTCGAGAGCTTGTTGCGCACCTTGTCCTTCATCTGGTAGAACAGCCGCTTGACCGCGTTGCACCACCCGCCGAAGGTTTCGAACAGGTACATCTGCACGTCGGTGTCCGAGCGCGAGAGGGCGTGCGCGTAGTCCGCCTTCTTGTACGCCACTTTATATGCTGTTTTCGGCATAAATTTCCTTCGTTTTGACTCGCGCTCACGCCTTAGAGATTTTTAAAACCAACCAGAAATCACGCCTCTGCGCACCGGCTTTGCTGCCACCGTTATGGACTCCGATGGTTGCGACAAAAACAGTTGCAAGGCTGTGGAGCCTTGGGGCGAGATCGAATGCGTACTGAATAATCATTGCAAACGTTTTTTTCGGAATCTTGGAGGCTCGCGGATTCGAAACGAGTTACGTGTGCCCTTTGCGTGACGGGTTGGTGAAGTGATGCTTTTCCGCGTTGATAGGGTAAAGGTATGCGTTGAAGGAGCCGCCGCGCGTGTGAAGACGACGGCGAGGGGGATGGGTAGCCTGTTTGTGTCCCAACAAAAACACACGGGGGAGCGCTATCTCCGCGAGTCAATCTTGTTCCGCCGCAGCCGCAGTACAAATACCGTATCCTTATAGACGGAAAAGATAGTCTCTCCGTGCCGCCGCGACGCGCATGCGCCCGCCGCTCTTGTCGCCCGGGTTTTTCGTCATCGCGGGTGGAACCGCCCGCCGCTACTTCTTCTTCTTCCGCCCTCGCTCCTTCTTGGTTTGCTCGACCTGGCTGATCTCGTCTTGCAGCTGCCGCTGCCCCTTGGCAAGCACGTCCTGTGGGATCGACGCCGCGAAGGCCCGGAAGACCGCCTCGGCGGTGGCGGGCGGCACGGGGCCGGGCGTCGCGAAGACCCCGCGGTCCTCGAAGGCGGGCCACGCGCGGCCGCGGTTCTCGTGCTCGTGGAAGCGCACGGTCTCCTTGATGACGGAGCGGAAGTTGGCGGCGTTGCAAGTCTGTCCGGCAATCGCGAGGGTCAGCTCTGTGTTCCGCGCCTGGTGCCACCACCCACTCGGGATCACAAGGTACTCCCCGGGGCCGATGGAGCCCTCGTACACCGGGGCTTTCTTCCGGAGCCGCTGCAGGACCTTCCTCCCTTCTTTGCTCCAGAAGCTCAGCCGACTCGTCTCCTGGTACTTGAAACTCGGCAGCGGCAGGCCGCTGGTTGTCCGCGCTGGCCGGAACTCCTGGTCATGCGCCCCCGGGGGCACAAGGACCCACTCCTTCCGCCCAAAGAGAACGAGGTTCGACCCAGTCCAGTTGAAGGGGTCGACGTGGATCGAGCTCTCCGAGTGCTCCGTCCCCAGAAGGAAGAAGGCCGGGAAGCTCTGCACCTCCGCCGGCAGAAGAGGGAAGAAGTCCTCCGCCGCCAGCAAAGGGGGTGGCGGGCAGTCCCGGAGCAGGTCCGGCACGCGCTGGGTGACGGTCTCGTCCATCACGTACATCCACTGGTCCGGGGTCACGTGCTTCCGCATCGTGTCCAACGCCGAAAGGGGGAAGGCGAGCCCCTCGCGGTCCTTCCCTGTGGCCGCCGTGGCCGCGAAGCGCGTCTCGCCATGCGCCGCGAGGAGCTTCTCCCAGGTCCAGGCCAAGCAGGGCGCGTCGTAGCCGCGCTCCACGATCACGGGCAGCTGGCCGTCGTACGCAGCAAACTCGGCCCCGGTCAGATTCGCCACGCGCGGGATCGCCGCGCGGCCCGCCGCGCCGACGCGCACCGCGTGCACGTACCCCGCCAGCTCCGCCGTGCACGTACCTCGCCAGCTCTCACCCCCGCTCGGCATCACAACCCTGAGACCACATGCGCCATCTCGCAACAACTGCGGCCGAGCCGAAAGGGAACCGCGGGCTTTTAGGTGATGAAGGTGAGACGCGGTACACACGACGAAAGAATTTAAACAAAAGAAATCGACGCAGAACCATTTGAAGAAAGCATCTGTTACAAGCACGCAGGTTTCTCTCTGTTGATGAATCGTGTAGAAAATTGATGTTTCCAAGTGCTCAAGCACAGGAAAGTCCGTATAATCCCGGAAGTCTGCATCAAGAATTTAAACAAAACAACTCTCTCTCACAGCAGACAGTCTGCATCAAGATTCGGCAGAAACCAGCAGAACGACTGGCAAGAGGATGGCTGTCGGCAAAGACGTGATGGTGGAAGCACAGCCAGCCAAGACAGTCGTCAAAGCTTTAATCGTGGCGCTCTAGACGACGTAGTCGTGGACGGCCGCAATCACAATGGGGACGGACACGACGGGGCGAGGTGTGAAAGCACAGAGGCAACTAACACGCACTAGGGTTCGGGAGAATGCTAGGGTTAGGGAGAGAGTGACGGGCTTCGGCCCGACGTGAGCTTGACCTTGAGCGGCGAGGACTGAGAGCCGACGGGTCGGCGGATCAGACTCTCGACGCTATTAAACGCTGAAATCTTGAAAGGTGCGTTGATGTAAAGGACCCCGCGGCATGTTGAATAAGCTAGGTGAACGAAAAATCGTGTGCGGGTGGGTAGGCCCTCAAACGGCGCGCGGGAGGGGTAGGGGGGGCAACCCTCGCGTCTCCACGTCTAACGACAGGAGCCCCACGGCATTCAAAGTGCAAGGCCCGGTGTGAGCGGTGTGTGTGTGTGTGTGTGCGTGTGTGTGTGTGTGTGTGTGTGTGTGTGTGTGTGTGTGTGTGTGTGTGTGTGTGTGTGTGTGTGTGTGTGTGTGTGTGAGGGGGGGGGGTGTCACGTCACTGCATCCTCTGCCGGTTCCTCCCGTCGCCTCTTCTTTGTTCGAATGTTTTCCAATCCATCCTTCACGAAGCCCTCCCATGTAGCTAGCGTTCTTTGCGAATGTCTCGAAATGGCCAGCAGGCGCTGTCTGCTCGCGGTCTGTGCGGGCCGCTCGTCCTCCTCGCCCTTCTTTCGTCCTCCCGTCCCTCCCCTCCACCATGGGCATGGGGCCTTCTCGGCACTTCTTTCTCCATCCGCCTCGCCCTGCCTTTTCGTATCGTGCCGTTCGCATTCGGTGACCTCCATGGCTGTCCGCCTCCTTTTGGGTGGCGCTCTCGATACGGCTGCGTCAACCTCGACGTCGCTGTCACCCTCCCCGTCCCCTCCGTCGTCGACGTCCGTGCCTCGGCTCGGGGAGTTCGCGTCATCGGTAGGTGGCAACTCCAACTCCGCTCTCTCCGGGACCGCAAATGTCTTTATTTCTTGTGTTTTTACACATCTCATAATCAAAAACGGACACGTCTCACCCCCCCCCCCACCATATCGCAGATCTCTCCCCACGGGCCGCCCTAAGCGCACCGTCCCGCGCGATGTGTCGGGGCGTGCGTGCTGCGTCCAGACCCGCGCCAGCTGCGCAACGGAGGGCCGCGACAGGACTCGACCACATGCCCCCCCCCCACTGAGCTGTAGCATGATTCTCACACGCAAAGATGACCTCATGGCACAAAAATGTGCGTGCTCTGGGCCTCCAGGCATATCCCACAAGTGTTCTGCTACTCGTCCTGAACCATACGTGCCCGCTCGCGCAGGCGTTCTTCTTGCTCTGCTGCCCCATCCTCCTCGCGTCCACGACGACAACGCTTTGCAAGCCGAGGTGCAAC
>NW_005198707.1:0-13157 GCF_000372725.1 Emiliania huxleyi CCMP1516 | reverse complement strand
GACCTGATCGCGCGTGGGGGGGGGGAGCCACGAGGCGCCGCCGCGGCGGGAAGCGCCGCCGGACACGGACACGCCACTACCCTCACTTTGCCTCATCGAGGAGGGCGAGGACCTTGCCGATCCCGATGGTCGACCCCTCGTCTCTGAGCGTGAAGCGGCCCATCTGGGGGCACTGCTCGAACGGCTCGAGGCAGACGGACTGCTCAACCTGCAGGGACTCGTCTCGGACGCGTCATGGACGTGTCCCGGACGTGTCATGGACGTGTCCCGGACATGTCGAGGCAGGCGGACTGCGATACCTCGATGACACACGTGACGATCGCCCCAGACTTGACAAACATGGGCGGCTTCTTGGACCGCTGCCCCGTCTTCTTGTCGATGCTGCTCGTCAGCCGGACGATCGTGCTCTCCTGCAGGACATGTCTCGGACATGTCATGGACGTGTCCCGGACATGTGCAGGCTGCTCGTCAGCCGGACGATCTCCTCGGCGGAGGCGTGGACGTGCAGGATGGCGGTGTAGCCCGCCGAGAAGATCGACTTGTGCTCGAGCAGCTCGACGATCCGAATCTGCGCCTCGAACAGCTTCACGGCGGGGCAGGCGAGGCCACCGCGCGGCGCAACCACAAAGCCGGGCATGATGTCCTCGTCGGAGATGTCCTTGAGCTTGACGCGCGCGTTCTCGCCGCCGATGAGGTACGACACCTCCTCCTGGTCGAGCCACAGCTGGAGCACCTGTCAACAAAAAAGAAACCGGCGTGAGGCAGACCCCGCGCGCCGTGAAACAGAAGTCGAGCGGCCGACCGCTGGAGCGCCTCGACGGTCACGCGGTTGGGCATCACGCAGAGCTTGTCGCCCACCCGGATGGTGCCCTGCTCCACCTTGCCCTCGACGATGGTGCCCATGTCCTTGTACCTGCAAGGGGAGAGATGGGGAGAGATGGGGAGAGGTGGGCAGAGAGGGGGGAGAGATGGCCCAGGTCCTTGTACTTGGAGAGGATGGGCAGCCGCAGCGCGCTGTCCCGGTTGCGCTCGCAGGCCGGCAGCTGGTCGAGCACCTCCAGGAAGCAGGGCCCGTCGATCCAGCCCGGCTCGGAGAATGGCGCGATGACGTTGGCCGCGGTGAGCGCCGAGATGGGCACAAAGACGACGTCCTAGGTTGGTGGGGAGACGCCAGCCTCGGCGCGGGGAGGCGGTCTTGTGCCGTGTGTTTCAGAGCGCCGCGTGACTACGGGCAGTGCAATGCAGCGGAATACCGCGGAAGATTCCAAGCTGAATACGTGCCCTAGGGGTACATGAACACGTATTCCGCTTCTACGGACGCCGTCCTTCTTGACGTTGTACCCGCAGCCCTTCAGGAAGGGGGACAGCTTGTCCTTGCACTCCTCGAAGCGCTCCTGAAAGACAGAAAGCGGAGATCCCAAGCTAGGGCCGGGCCGAGGACAGACACGTCCCCGCCGTCGCAGCAGTTTGCAACAGCGAGGGGGGAGGGGGCGCATCGCGGCGTGGAGAGGGCTGGGCACGCGGCACAGGCTCGAGGCGCTCCTTTGACCACTTCACCGTGGGGTCATCCATCTTGTTGATGACAACCACCTAGAAGGGACCCGGAAGGCTCCCGGAAGGCTCCTAGACGGCTCGTCTCCCTTGTGCGCGGCGGCCCCCACCAGCAACCGCACGCCGAGCGTCTTTGCGAGCAGCGCGTGCTCGCGCGTCTGCCCTCCCCGCTCGAAGCCGGTCTCGAACTCGCCCTTGCGAGCAGAGATGACCAACACGCCGACGTCCGCCTGGCACGCGCCCGCAATCATGTTTGGCACGTAGTTCTTGTGGCCCGGCGCGTCCAGGATCGTGTAGCGCTTCTTCTCCGAGTCGAAGTGGGCGCGGCCGACCTCGACCGTCTTGCCCTTGGCGCGCTCCTCCTCGTTGGTGTCCATGATGAAGGCGAGGAACCACGAGTCGCGGTTCTTCTCCTTGGCCTCGGCCTGGTACTTCTCGATCGTGCGCGCGTCCACCTGGTTGGTCTGGTAGAGGATCTGCCCGCAGAAGGTCGACTTGCCTGCGTCGACGTGGCCGATGAAGACCAAGTTTAGGTGCTCCCTCTCGTCGCGCGCCTCGTCCTTTGCCGGCTCCGACTTGCCCGCCGCAGCCTCCGGCTCGGCCGCTGCAGCGGGCGCAGCCTCGACCGCCGCCGCCGCCGCCGCCGCCGCCGCCGCACCTCCGTCCGCCGCGCCCGCCGCCTCTGCCGTCTTGAGTGCTTCCATCTCTGACGTCGGCGGTTCGGGCGCCGTCTCCTCTGGCATAGTCGCGCTCGCCGTCTCCCAGCTGGAGGCCGCCTCGCCCGCCTCGTCGCCGACCGGCGCGCTCGCGGCCGCCGCCTCCGCCGCCGCCGCCTCGGCTGCAGCCGCCTCCGCCGCCGCCCTCTCGTCGGCCGCCTTCGCCTCTGCAGCCTAGGACGTGTCTAGGAAGTGTCTAGGACGTGTCTAGGAAGTGGCCTTGGCGTCTGCAGCCTAGGACGTGGAGACGCCACCCTCGGGGCGAGGGGGACGGTCTTGCGCAGAGTCTTCAGAGCACGAGGGGAAGACGAGGGGGTACGAGTGCAGTGAAGTGCAGTAAAGTGCAGCGGAATTCGGCCGAGTACAGCGGAGTCCGTCTCCTCTCGGGCGCTGGTTGGGAGACAAGAGCCCCGGACTCCGCTTCTAGGCGAAGGCGCGCCTCCGCCTCGGCTGCCGCCGCCTTGGCCCTGCGCTCGGCTTTCTTCTGCGCCGCCTAGGAAGCGTCTAGGAAGTGTCTCGGAAGTCGCTTGGCCCGGCGCTCGGCTTTCTTCTGCGCCGCCTGACGCTCCGCCTCGGCGGCCGCCGCCTTGGCGCGCGCCTCCGCCTTCTGGATCGCGCTCATCGGCGCCGCCTCCTGCGCCCCGCCCCCCTTTGCCGCCCCGCCCCGCCCTCCCTTGCCGCCCTGCGGCGCGCCGCCCCGGCCGGCGCCGCCCTTGCCGGGTTGGCGCTGCTGCTGCGGGTCCTGCGGGTGCTGCTGGCGCTGCTGCGGGTACTGCCCCGGCGGGTGCTGCTGGTACCCGTACGGCGGCTGCCCCTGCTGCCCCTGCTGCTGGTACTGCTGGTATTGCTGGTGCATCCGCTGCTGCTGCTGCTGCTGCTGCCCCTGCCCCTGCTGGTACTGCTGGTACTGCATGTACTGCTGCTGCTGCTGCTGCTGCTGCTGCATAGACGGGTGCGGCGGCCGCTGCCCGTACAGCCCCACCTGCCCGTACTGCTGTGCGTACTGCTGCTGCTGCTGCTGGCCGCCCGGCGCCTGCCCGTCATTGCCGCCGGGCACAAACGAGCCTGCGGGGCAGGGAGGGGCAGGGGGCCGGTGAGCGGTGCGCTTCGGGGCGCATCCGCACGCGCGAGCCCACGCAGCGCCTGCCGCGGGGTTGAAGTTGAAGGTTGGCGCCTGCAGCGTGCGGAGGCGGCGGTGAGTGGGAGGCGGCGGTGAGTTTTGGCGGCGATGCCCGACCAGACGCTCTGAGGCTCGCACGCCGCGGGAGTGGGAGAGCGCCGCTGGGGGTAGAGCGGTTGGCTGGTAGAGGAGGCGAACGCGGCGGGGCGCGCACGTTCGGGTTCATATGTGTCGCGGTGGCGAGCTAGGACACGAGGAGGTTCGCGTATCCCGAAGTTTTTCTCTTTTCTTGTCCGCCTGTTGTGTCTGTGTGTCGCTCGTGCGTGTCGTCATCATCTGTCTAGCGTCCACCCATACCGCGTTGGTGTCCAGTCCGAGCCTGGCTGTTCTTCACCTTTCTACCTACCTACCTAAGCTAGGGTGCCCACAGGACCCAAAAGAAAATAGCTTTCCGCCTCAAAAAGGGACGCACGAGGCAAATCTGATGTTGGAGTGTTCCAATAGGAGCGAGGCCTCTTCCGTTGGGGGACCGAGCACATAGGAAACGAGGGTTTCCCATTGTGACCCGCTCCAGTGCGAGCGTGACACTGCACTTGGCGCCGAGCGCCCGCGGCTCAGACCTTGTGCAAGCCACCCCTCGGTGGGCACGCCGGTCCGGACCGATGGCGCTCGGTGTGGAGCAAGCAAGACCCCCCCCCCCCCCCCATCGGCGCGCGCTCGCCATTCCAACGGCCGCCAGGAGCACCAAGAGGACTCCTCATGGCTGTGCCCAAGTGGGCTTCGACCGGCCTCGGCTGGGGGGGCGGGTTGTCCCGGTTGCGGACGCGTTCTGCAGCCCCCTGGGCGTGGGTCAGCACCCCAAAACTGCCCCTCGGCGGCATACAGCACTGCCAGCCAGCCTCTTCCTCCTCCTCAAGGGCTGTACTATAGGCCATATTGCGCCGCCTCCTACTGGCAGCCGGGCGGGCGCGCGCCGCGGGCGCCTCGGCGCGCGCACGGCTCGCAAAGTTCGAACGAGTACTGCCGCCCGGCCGCCTCAAGGCTGCCGGACGGCAGTACTCGCCTCGCAAGGCGCGTACCGGCTGCTCTGGCTGCTGCGCCGGCGGCCGCTGCGCTGGCCGCTGCTGCGCCGGGTGGCGGGCGGTACGGCCGCCGGCGGCCGCTGCACCCGCGCCTTCCCTCGCGGGCGCCGTCGCGCCGCGCGCGCCCAACTCTGCTGGTGCACGGCACGCGTCGTCACACAGCCGCGGAGAACAGGCGATGCTGTGCGTGAAGCGCGCGCGATCTCGTACTTTTAAGGCTGGATCCGGCCATTCCAAGGGTATACCTTTGAGAATCCCCAGCGTCCCTCCCTCCTAGTCACACTCTCAATATCTCGACTCTCCAACACGAAGTGCTGCGATCGGGGGTGGCCCAGTTCTTTTTTCTTTTCTTTTTTGGGGTCCTGTGGGCACCCTACCTAAGCCCTACCCACCCGCACTCGATTTTCACCTAGGTCCTAGCTTATTCCAGGCATGCCGCCCAGCGTCCGCTGCGCATCCCCGGCGGCACGACGGTGGCCGGCGCTTGCGCACCAGAGCCGGCCGTCCGCCACCCGGGGTCCGGGGCCGCGGTCCCTGTCATAGCTACGCGCGCCATGGAGAACGGCGTCTGAAGAAATTTTGCACTAGCCGGGAGACCTGCATAGTCACTACGTAGACTGCGACGCGCCTCTCCCCTTTGGCCGTTCTCTTCTTTCTCATTCTCTGTCTTATATCTTTGACGGGGCGTCGACACTCACCGCTCGAGACTCACCGGCTATTCTTCGCTCGCGCCACGCTCTACTGCGTCTCGCGCGCGATCGCGAAGCGCAGCACGCACGCGCTAAAGTCGCGCGCCGCGATGCCGTTCGTGTTTCCTGCCGAGTCGAGATGGTGCCGCTCGTGGATCTCGTAGAGCGAGCGGACGAGGAGCGCCGCCCGCGCGCGGGCCGGCGCGGGGAAGAGCGAGTGGCTTGCCGGCGACCACGGCGCCGCTGCCCGCCGAACCAGCGCCGCCGCCTCGCCCGCGCCGCCCGCGGCGCGCCGCAGCGGCGTCGGCTCACCCTCGTGCAGGCTCGCGCCGCTGCGCAGCAGGGAGAGAGCGCGGGCGGCGGTGAGGGTCTCAAGGTGCGCGAGCGGCGTCCAGCCGCGGCTGGCGACCAGCCAGGCGGCGAGGTCGGCGTGTTCAAAGAGGTTTGCGATCTCCTCGGGCGTGCCGACGGGCGGCACCGCGGCGCGGGAGGCGCCGTAGGAGGAGAGGAGCTTGGCGACCTCGACGTGGCCCTCCGCGCACGCCATGAACAGCGGCGTGGTGCCATCCTGCTTGGCCTGGTCGACCGCTGCGCCGGCCTCGCAGAGCAGCCGGACGATCTCGACGTGGCCCTTGCAGCACGCCATGAACAGCGGCGTGACGCCTTCCGCGTCTGCTTGGTTGACCGCCGCGCCAGCGTCGCGCAGCAGCCGGGCGCACTCGATATGGCCCTCCTCGCACGCAACGAACAGCGGCGTGCGGCCTTCAGAATCCGCTTGGTTGACCGCCGCGCCAGCCTCGAGGAGCAGCCGGGCGCACTCGACGTGGCCCTCCGCGCACGCCATGAGCAGCGGCGTGTAGCCGCCATCCATGACTTGGCCGACCGCTGCGCCGGCGTCGCGCAGCAGCTTGGCGATCTCGAGGTGGCCCTTGTGGCACGCGATGAGCAGTGGCGTGGTGCCGTTGTCGGAGGCTTGATTGACCGCGGCGCCAGCCTCGAGGAGCAGCCGGGTGATGTCGACGTAGCCCTTCTGGCACGCGATGTACAGCGGCGTGACGCCACCATCCATGGCTTGGCCGACCGCTGCGCCCGCGTCGCGCAGCAGCCTCGCGATCTCGAGGTGGCCCTCCTGGCACGCAATATACAGCGCCGACGCGCCGCTGCCAGTCGTCGCCCCGACGCTCGCGCCGGCCTCGAGCAGCAGCCGCACCGCCTCGGCTTGCCCGTGACGAGCGGCCCAGGTGAGCAGCGTGTCTTGCTTCTCGGTGTCGAGCCGCGCGTTGAGCCTGCCGCGCGTCCGCCGCCCGGAGAGGAAGGCTCGCAGCGCGGCCAGGTCGCCCACCGCCAGCTCGGGCAGCAGAGTCGGGCTCGGGGCGCCGCTCATGCCGCCAGAAAGAAGAAAACTCTCAGCTTAGACGCGTCCCCTTGGGAACGCCTGCCCCTCGCGCGCGCGGGAACTCTCCCTGCACCGCCATCACGAACTTCTCGCGCGCGCACTTGAAATCTTTTTTCATAGGTGTGTGTAGTATAGGGGCTGTCGAGCCCGGACGACTTTGTGCAGCCTTCGAGTGCGACAAGCGAAGACTGCGATGCGCTGCAGTACGTGTGGTACAACGAGGCGCTGCTCACGGTGGCGCTTAGGGCGAACAAGGTTTATGGCGCCTGCTTTGAGGAGCGCAAGACTCACTGGCACGGCTGGCGGCACTCGACGCCTTGCAATTGGATGGAGCTGCACATTTTTGTGTGTGTATCTAGACACATGCGCCCGCTCGCACGAGCGGCTCGTCTCGCCCGTGCGTCCAAGGCGTCGCCGCACAGGGGCCGCCCCGTCAACCTCGCACTCTGCGAGAACGCAGAGAGAAATGAAAGCCGACCGGCCCCCACCCAAGTCAGTCAAGTCCGGCTCACGCGCCCCGACCGACAGAGAGGGCCAAAGTGCTTCTTTTTGTTTGTCTTTTGGCAGTGCGCGCCAGAAAGAAAGAAAGAAAACAGACAGCCCAAACGAGGGATGGGACGAGGACAAGGTCCCCACCTGCACGAGCAGGATTGGCAGTGCGCGCCAGTCCCGTAAAAATGCGCGGAAGGCGGACGCCGCGCTGCGAGCGGAGCGGCAGGCGCACCTCGGAGAGACGCGCGGACGAAAGGCGAGCGGCGCGGCGCGGCCAGATCGGTCGGCGCCGATGCTCAGCCTTAGCAGCGAGATGCAGTGAGAGGAGGACCGAACGCGGCCAACCCCAGTGCTCAGTGGGAGAGGGCCGGGCGCGAGGGCGCGTATGTATAGCTGGCTGGTGGGGCGCCGCGCGAGACGAGAGCGAGCGCGTGGAACACTCGTCTTGTCATGTACATCATGCCTCGAGGCTAGAATTCGCTGTGGAGAATTCTTTTTTTCAGCGCCCCCCCCCCCCTCTTGGCTCATGTCCGGCTCGCTCGCCACCTTCCTCCTCCTAGCCTCGGCGCCCGTCGCGTCCGCCGATGGTATGACGAGGCTTGGCCGCGCGCAACTCCGCCTCTCACGGGCGATTCTAGACGCGCTAGCATCGCCCGGGACGTCTGGGACTGCCAACGCCAGCCGCCCGAAGAGGCCTCGCCTCTTCTCGGGCCTAACCGGCAGGCGGACAGCGCTGCCGCCGCCGCCGCCTGCTCCACCGCCCCCTCGCTCGCTGCTACGGCGTGCGTTCGAGCAGCAGCTTGGCCGCCTCCGGTCGATCCGCTGGTGTCTCTTGCCTTTCGACCAAACGCCGCTGCTGCAGCTGCTGCAGCCGCTGGCGACGCTGCTCTCGTTCCGGCCTCCGTGCGGCGCGGTCGTCGCGCTGCTGCTGCACCGCCGCGTGCGCCGCCGCAAGTCGACCCTCGCCGACCCCGCGCGTCTGCTGCGGCGCTCGGGCTCAGCGCCGACGGCGATCGACCCTTCGGACCGCGACTACTGCGTGTACGGCAGCGTCCTCTCCGAAGCGGCGGCCGAGGCGGCGGCAGCGTGCGAGGAGACGGCCGCGAATGCCGCCGCCGCGGCGTCCGGTGACGATGCGTCGCCCGCCGCCGCCACCGACACCGACGCCACCGCCGCCGCCGCCGCCACCGCCGCCGCCGCTGAGCATGCACGCTCCCTCTGCGACGCCTTGTCGCTGACCGCGAGCGCAGAGAACCGCGCCACCTATGTCGCCGCGGCGGCGGAAGCGCTGACGCGGGCCACCGAGCTGAGGGGCAGGCGAGAGGGGCCGAGAGGGGCCGAGAGGAGAGGGGCTGAGAGGAGAGGGGCCGAGAGGGGCCGAGAGGGGCCGAGAGGGGCCGAGAGGAGCCGAGAGGAGCCGAGAGTCTCCTCCTCCCGCCTCCGCGACCCCTCCTCCTTCTCCTCCCAGGGCGGCGTACAGCGACGCCGCCGCCGAGCGCCGCCGCGTGAGGCTGTTTTCGTGCTTCTCGCCGCCTCCGCCGCCGCCGCGCGCCGAGCCGGCGGCGTTGCCCCTCGCCGCTGCGCTCGTGCAGCTGCGTGCGGTGGACGTGCTGCTGCGCGCGCTGCGAGCCGAGTTGCTCGTGGCTGAGGCGGCGATGCACCTCGCGGAGAGGAGGTGGGCGGCGGCGGCGACGCGGACGCTGAGCCTGACGCCTCTGGCGGAGCGGCGGAGGAGCTGCCATTCTCTTGCTCGGCGCATGCCCATGGCAGTGACGCGTCCATGACCACGCGTCCGGTGGCATGCCCTGCAGGCGTGCCGCCTATGCGAGCAGGCAGCGGCGGCTCCTCCTCTCGCTGCTGGGCGAGGTGCGGCGGGCGCTAGGCACTTCCCAGACACTTCCTGTAGACACTTCCCAGACACTTCCTGTAGACACTTCCCTAGACACTCCCTAGACACTCCCTAGACACTCCCTAGACACTTCCTAGACACTTCCTAGACACTTCCTAGACACACACACTGCTGATGTCCGCAGGTGCAGGCGGTGCTGCTGGCTCGCCCCTCGCTCTCCGCCTTCGGGGCAAGTGCGAAGGCCTAGATGTGGGCCACATCTCCCCACATCTACATCTCCCCCCATCTCGAGGCCCGCATGTGGCGCATCTCCCCACACCTCCCCCCACATCTCGAGGCCTGGATGCGGAGATCAGATCTGGGGAGAGATGGGAGCTCAGTCAGCGGCATATGCTCCCGAGACGCGCGTCCAGTGCGGGTTCCACCTCCCTGGGGGTAGGGGATCCCCTACCCACACTGGAGCCGAACCCTGGGGAGATTGCGATCTCGCATATTCAGCGGTGGGCTGCTTCGAGACGTGCTCGGCTGTACTCCGCTGCAGTCGCTGTGCTCCTGTGGCTTCCGTCTCTTGCGCGCTGGATCCGTCGTACGGCACACGCTGGAAGGACGGGCCGGCGGCAGAGACTATGGCAGAGACTATGGCAGAAGGACGGACCGGCGGCAGAGACTATGGCAGAGACTATGGCAGAAGGACGGGCCGGCGGCAGAGACTATGGCAGAGACTATGGCAGAAGGACGGGCCGGCGGCAGAGACTATGGCAGAGACTATGGCAGAAGGACGGGCCGACGGCAGAGACTATGGCAGAGACAGAGGCGCAGATCTCAAGCCCATGCCGCACAGGAGTGTCGTGAGAGAGAAGAGAGAGGAGGCTGGTGACGGGCGACCACGGCCAGAGAAAGAACCAAAGCAGAGGCCCACCTCCCTTTGGTGCCTCCATGCTGCAGGTGCGGAAAGCGCGCTCGCCCGCCGCGTGGCCGCCGCAACGGCTCAGCGGGAGGGGGGGGCGGAGGCGGGGGGCGGGGAGGGAGGCGAGGTGCGAGGTGCAGCAGAGAGCAGGACGGCGACGGCGACGATGGAGGCGACGGCGACGATGGAGGCGACGGCGACGGCGGCAGCGGAGGCGGAGGCGGCAGCGGAGGCGGAGGCGGAGGCGGGCACGGGCGCATTGACACCGGAGGCGGCGTCGCAGGAGGCGGAGGCGTGGGCGACAGCCGCGCGCAAGATCACTTGCGACTCCCTCGCCACCCTCTTGGTGCCTCTGACGGCGGCAGACCGAGACTTGGCCGTGCCGGAGGCGCTGGCGGCGGCGGCGCGTGCTTCACTCGAGGCGCTCAGCGAGTGGGGGGGGGGGGGGGGGTGCATGTGCATGGGTGCATGACCATGACACGTCCATGACATGTCCGGGACATGTCCGATCAGGCGGCGGTCTCGAGCACCGCATCGGAGACTTGTCCATGACACGTCCATGACACGTCCGGGACATGTCCGATAGGCGCTCAGCGAGTGGCGGGCGGACGGCGGCGCCGACGGCCTGGCCGCGGCGCTCGACATTGTTACCGCCATGGGCCCGGTGCGGCGCGAGGGGCTGGAGCGGGCGAAGCTGGTGCGTGGACGGCGCGGGCGGCGGCTGAGCGTGGTCCGCCGCCGTCGCCCTCTCGGCGCCAGGTTCGGCGGAAGGTGTTCCCTCCTAGGCGCGGGCGGCGGCTGAGCGGGCTGAGCGGCGACGCGGTGGCCGTCGCCGCTTCGCTCGCGTTGCACAACGCGGTTGCGCCGCACTGGCACGCGATTCGGCGCGGCGGCGCGGCGTCGGTGCGGTTCGCCGGCGGCATCGCCGAGCGGCGTTTCGTCGCTCCGGTGCGCGACACTTCCGAGACACTTGCCTCGATATGTTGCCTCGGTATGGGCGAACGTGGACAGGAGACGACAGACACTCTCTCTCTCTCACACACACACACACACACACACACACACACACACACACACACACACACACACACACACACACACGCACACACACACACACACGCACGCACACAAGCTTGCAAGACACTCCCTCGCTGGCGCCACCTCTTCACACGCGCGCCGCGTTTCTTTTTTTCAGGTGCGCGAGATCGCTCTCGAGCTCCTCAACCGGCGGCAGCCTCTGAGCGAGCCGACCGCCGTCGCCGTCCCCTAGAAGCGGAATCCACGTCCTCTTGTACTCCAGCCGGCGCTCGAGAGGACACAGACTGCGCCGGAGTCAACCGTATATTCGGCCGTGTTCACTGCATCCGTAGCCATTCTCGCCCGCATGCGGTGCTCTGATGACACAGCGCAAGGCCGCACTCGCCCTGAGGTTGGTGTGTTCACCGTGAAGACTCTGCACAAGTCTCGAGGTTGGCGTGTCCACCGCGCAGGTCGAGGACGCCGAGGCGTCGCTCGAGACGATGCTTCAGGACCTCTACCCGAGCGAGCTCAAAAAAAGAAATCGTCGGCCCAGCGCGGATTTCTGTTTGTAGGACCTTTACCCGAGCGAGGGCCTTAGCCGCGCCGAGGCGCTCGCGGCCGCGACGCGCGCATACGAGGAGGAGATGCGCGCGGGTGCCGTGTGCAACCTGCTCTCAGGGAAGATGGTGCGTTTCTTTTTTCAGGTTGCGTTTCTTTTTTTCAGGTGCTGTGCGCAACCTGCTCTCAGGGAAGATGGTGCGGCTGCTGCTGCTGCAGGCGCTCCCTCGCCCTCCTCTCCAGCGCTCCTCCCCTCCTCTGCTTCCCCTCCTCCACCCGCTTCGCCCCCCCCCCACCCCCCACCACACACACACGCACACACGCACGCACGCACGCACGCACGCACGCACACGCACACGCACACACGCACACGCACGCACGCACGCACGCACGCACGCACGCACACACGCGTTGTGATGCCCCCACAGGTCCAGGCGCTCAAGCTGCAGTCCCTGCGCGCGATGGACACGCTCGACCGGCTTGTCGACTCGAACAAGCTCAACCTGCAGCTGTTCGCCACGCTGCCCGCCTGCCTCCTCGCCGTCGCCGCGTCGCGCCTCGCGCGCGCCGGCGCGACGGCGCCCTGCCGCGCGGCGCCAGCTCAAAAAAAGAAATCGGGGCGCCCGCACGCAGTATTTCTTTTTGTAGGCGCTCCGCCGCGCGGCGCACGGCAGCGCAAAAAGGAAACGGTGCCGCGGACCAGCGCGGCGGATTTCGTTTGGTAGGCGCTCCGCGCGCGGCGCCTCCTCACCGCGCGCGCCGCGCACGCCGAGGTTGGGGAGCTCCTGCACAGCGCGGAGCGGGCGCTGACCCTTGCCGGAGACGGCAACCTCGGCGCGGAAGGCTTGGGCCTCCTGGTGGCGCTGCTGCACGCCGCGTTGCTGCTGCTCGACGTCTACAGCACCGCCGCCGCCTCGCGCGCCGCCGCCGCCGCACTGCGGTGGGAGCTGCAGGAGCTGCTGGGGGCGGCGGCGAGGCTTCCCGCGGCCGCCCAGGCGCGGCTGCTGCGACTGGCGATGGCGCGGCACGCGCGGCTGTCTGTGGGGTAAGATTTGTCTCTCATCAGCGCTGTCACGATGTTTTTCACGCTGCGGCCAAAGAGCACAAGGGACAGTATACTACGACGCGCTCCACAGACGTCTCCATGTCAAGAACGGAATCGTCAAAATTTGTCTCGTCGAAAGCCAGGGCGGCATCGCGCCGCCAACCAAGAGAATCATCTTCAACTTCGCCAAAGAGGTCGCGGCAGCCCGAGTGCCGTCGACCGCACCGACTACGGCACAGCCTCGCTCCGGCAGCGCCCGGGGCTTCGCCCAGCACCACTCGCAACAGCTCTCGCGCGCCGCCGTCTGTGGCGACGCGCAAAACATCAACAACGCTGCTCGTAACATGCGTGTCGCGCTGTCATTCATGACCGCAGACCGGTCTCAATGTCCCACCCCCCTGCGCGCGGGCCTTCTAGGCCCGCGGGTAGTCCCCCCCCATCCCCAGGGCAGCCTCCAGGGCTCGCACCTCAACAAACAAAACACACCCTGTCTGCACGTCTCGCGCGCGCGTGAACAGGGCTCCAGGCCCCAAATTACGTGTGAGTGTTAGAGTTGTTTGGTATTCTGCAAAGGGGTGTGAACGGAGAGAGCAAACTCCTGGCAGCTCCCACAGCCGAAATGTGCGCCAGCTGCCCGCTCACCTGTGTCACGCCGCCGCGCACGCACCTCGCTATGTGCTCGCGCGAGCTCCCGCCCGAGCCTCCAGCTCGGTGTCCCACTGCTGCGGAGCC
>NW_005198708.1:0-1737 GCF_000372725.1 Emiliania huxleyi CCMP1516 | reverse complement strand
AGCTTGAAGCGCTTCTGACGGGGCTGGGCGGGGTGGGGTGGGGTGGGGTGGGGTGGCAGGGGCTGGGTTGGGGCGTGGTGTGTTGTCCCACCCCGGCCCGGTGGCGCTTCGAGAGAGTCTGCGGTGCAGCTCGCGGACGTGCTGCGGCAGCTGCAGCGTGTTGTGGAGGTGCAGCCGCGCGAGAGGCATCCCTCGCCTGTTCACGCCGCCGCCCGTGAAGAGACAGTGCACCACGCCCATGCCGCCAGACGAGGGCGAGTCCTCTCCAGGAGGGGCGCGTCTCGAGGGCGCGCCGCAGCGAGGCGGGAGAGCGGTCGACGACCATGTGGTACCGCAGCGCCTACGGCAGGGCAGGAAGTGGCTGGGCGCGGCGCTCAGTGTCCGACGAGCTGTCTGCCGCCAGCCAGCGCCTCGGCACGCGCTGCGAGCGCCTCAATGTTGCGAATGATGGAGACGGCAGACTCGGTCTGCTGGGGTGGACCGAGCGACATGAAGCACACGTGCACGAGGCCTCCTCCTCCTCCTCCTCCGCCGCCGCCGCCGCCGCCTCCTCCGCCGCCGCCACCGCCGCCACCGCCACGGCCGCCGTTGCTGCCACGGCCGCCGCCACTGCGGCCACCGCCCCGGCCTCGGCCTTTGCCCCTGCGCCGACCGCCCACGTCACCTCCCACCCTCTCGGTCGCATCTGCGGTGGCTGCTTGCCTGAGCGCCCGACGAGGCGAGTCCGGCAAGGCGGCGCAGCGAGCGCCGACTGAGCAGCCAGCGCCGGCTGCCGATAGCGCGAAGAAGCAGCCGGCGAGTGTCAAGAGGAGTGAAGTCACCACTGGCCACGCCGAGGTAGGCACCTCCTGGTCGCGAGGCATCACGAGCAGCGAACTTTGAACCACTGATCCAATTCCGGGCCGGTCGTCCTCTTCTGTCTGTCGCGCCAGCGTTCAGTCGCGCAGCGTTCAGTTGTCACCCGAGAAGTGTCAAAAAAAGAATTCCGGCTATGGGTAGCTCACCCCCCGGGCCCCGAGGTGTTGGAGACAGCCCGTGTGGTGGCCGCTCGGGCGTCGTTGCGGGCCCTCCGGCTAGCCCCCCCCTCGCTCAATGCCCAGCGCTCGGCGGCGATGGAGATGGTGCTGCTCCCGCTAGAGCTGGGAGGGTGCGGAACGATACAACTTCCGCGCAGCACAGCCGCCCGTGCGCGCGCTCACCATCGGCGTCAGCCACGAAGTGGGGCTGCTCCCCCCGGCGGAGGAGGGCGATGGCCTCGTCATCCGCTTCCGGAATGACGGCCTTCTCGCGCACAAAATCATCGAGTCGGTCGCGGCGCGCCACGCCAGCGAGCTGCGCCGCCTCTCCTTCGTAACCCTCGTGCACTCGCCGGATGAGCCGCTCCGCCGCCACCCAGAGCGCCGCCACGGTGCGCACCTCACGGGACTGCGGCAGCTGGAGATCGTCCACGCGTCGGCGGGATATTCTGGGCCGTACCCGCGGGAGGGGACCAACACGCTGGGGCGCTGCGCCGCCGAGCTGATTGGCTCCGTCGGTGGCACGCTGCACGAGCTCTCCGTCCGTGCGACCACGAAACTGCGCGTGCACGACCTGGTTCCGGCGCTGCCGCAGCTGGGCCCGAGCTTGCGCAAACTGCACGTCGACCTGATCCCGTTCACTCCATTTCGCGCATTTGGTAGCCGAAAGCGCGAGGACACGGAGTGGCTGCGCGCCGCGGCGCAAACGCACTGCCCGCAG
>NW_005198709.1:0-1737 GCF_000372725.1 Emiliania huxleyi CCMP1516 | reverse complement strand
GACGGCGGAGGAGGTGAGGTCGGCGGCGAGGGCGGCGGTGGCGAAGGCGGCGGCGGAGATGGTGGAGGCGGCGAGGGCGGTGGTGAGGGCGGCGGCGGCGAGGGCGGCGGCGGCGAGGGCGGTGGTGAGGGCGGCGGCGGCGAGGGAGGAGGCGGCGAGGGAGGCGGGCTCGGCGGCGGCGGTGAGGGAGGCGGTGGCGACGGAGGTGGCGGTGAGGGCGGGGGCGGCGACGGCGGTGGCGAGGGCGGCGGTGGCGAGGGAGGCGGCGGGGATGGTGGGGGAGGCGAGGGCGGTGGTGGAGACGGAGGCGGGCTCGGAGGCGGCGGGCTCGGTGGTGGGGGTGACGGCGGTGGGGGGCTTGGGGGAGGCGGCGACGGCGGCGGGGAGGGCGGCGGCGGCGACGGAGGCGGCGGCGAGGGCGGGGGTGGGCTTGGTGGTGGCGGTGATGGCGGTGGCGATGGCGGCGGCGGCGAGGGTGGTGGCGACGGAGGTGGGGGTGAGGGCGGCGGCGGTGAGGGCGGCGGCGGCGAGGGCGGCGGCGGCGAAGGCGGCGGCGGTGAGGGCGGTGGGTACGGCGGATATGGCGGCGATGGCGGCGCTGACGGCGGACTCGGCGACGCAGGCGGCGAGGGAGGCGAGGGTGGCGGTGGGGACGGCGGAGGAGGTGAGGGCGGCGGCGAGGGCGGCGGTGGCGAAGGCGGCGGCGGAGATGGTGGAGGCGGCGAGGGCGGTGGTGAGGGCGGCGGCGGCGAGGGCGGCGGCGGCGAGGGCGGTGGTGAGGGCGGCGGCGGCGAGGGAGGAGGCGGCGAGGGAGGCGGGCTCGGCGGCGGCGGTGAGGGAGGCGGTGGCGACGGAGGTGGCGGTGAGGGCGGGGGCGGCGACGGCGGTGGCGAGGGCGGCGGTGGCGAGGGAGGCGGCGGGGATGGTGGGGGAGGCGAGGGCGGTGGTGGAGACGGAGGCGGGCTCGGAGGCGGCGGGCTCGGTGGTGGGGGTGAGGGCGGTGGGGAGCTTGGGGGAGGCGGCGACGGCGGCGGGGAGGGCGGCGGCGGCGACGGTGGCGGCGGCGAGGGCGGGGGTGGGCTCGGCGGTGGCGGTGACGGCGGTGGCGATGGCGGTGGCGGCGAGGGTGGTGGCGACGGAGGTGGGGGTGAGGGCGGCGGCGGTGAGGGCGGCGGCGGCGAGGGTGGCGGCGGCGAGGGAGGCGGGCTCGGAGGCGGCGGTGAGGGAGGCGGGGGCGACGGAGGTGGCGAGGGCGGCGGTGGCGAGGGAGGCGGCGAGGGAGGAGGCGGCGAGGGAGGCGGGCTCGGCGGCGGCGGTGAGGGAGGCGGTGGCGAAGGAGGTGGCGGTGAGGGCGGGGGCGGCGACGGCGGCGGTGAGGGCGGTGGTGAGGGCGGCGGCGGCGAGGGAGGAGGCGGCGAGGGAGGCGGGCTCGGCGGCGGCGGTGAGGGAGGCGGGGGCGACGGAGGTGGCGGTGAGGGCGGGGGCGGCGACGGCGGCGGTGAGGGCGGTGGTGAGGGCGGCGGCGGCGAGGGAGGAGGCGGCGAGGGAGGCGGGCTCGGCGGCGGCGGTGAGGGAGGCGGTGGCGACGGAGGTGGCGGTGAGGGCGGGGGCGGCGACGGCGGCGGCGAGGGCGGCGGTGGCGAGGGAGGCGGCGAGGGAGGAGGCGGCGAGGGAGGCGGGCTCGGCGGCGGCGGTGAGGGAGGCGGTGGCGACGGAGGTGGCGGTGAGGGCGGGGGG
>NW_005198710.1:0-1738 GCF_000372725.1 Emiliania huxleyi CCMP1516 | reverse complement strand
GGGTGCATCGCCCTTTTATAGATTACCCAAAGCTAGGCTACACAACGCCCTCTATGTTGGGTCAAGGCGGGCGCCTAGAAGAAAGCGCCGCCCCCCGAGGGGGAATCCCACCCGTACCCCGAGCCCCCGTCGGAGAGCGCGTCGAAAGCGTCGTCGCCTTCGTCGTACTCCTCCGCGTCAAAGCACCGGACCGGCTCCCCCCGGCCGTGCTCCCTTGCCCAGCGCATCTGCCGAACATGCGCACGCTGCTCCTCGCGCGCCATCTCCTCCGCGGCGCGCGGCGTCCACCCGGTGGACGCCAACAGCGACTCGAGCGTCGCGCGATAAATCGCCTCGCCTTCCTCGCGTGATACCACCTCGCCCGCCTCCTTCGCCACCGCCTTCTTCCCACGCCGCGATAGCTTCTCGCCGCCCTTGCTCGCCAGCGCCGGCGATGCCGTGGCGCGCCCACCGCGCCCGCGCGCCCGCGCCTGAAAGGTAGCCCTGCCGTGCCCGACGTCCCCCCGCGCCCGAAGGATGACCCGCGCCTCCTCCTCCGTCACGGGCGTCTCGCGACCCCCTCGCGCCTGGAGGATAGCCCGGGCCTCCTCGTCCGTCACGGGCATCTGCGTCCTGTGCTGCAGGGCAATCCTCAGCGCCCGGACGCGCTTGTCCTCCTCGGCCGTGGCCGCCGCGCTCGCCTCCGCCGCCCCAGAGCCCCCTCCTGCCACCGCCTCCTCCGCGTCCGCGCCGCTGTAAGTAGAATCCGAAGCTCCGGCGGACGCAGCAAGTGGCTGCGAACTGTGCCCGGTGTCGGTATGGCGCGTCGCTGAAGGATCGGCAACAATTAGGGTCTTCGGAGCGCGGCGGCCCGCCTCGGCGGCGGCAGCGGCGCCCTCCACCTCCTCATCCCCCCCCGCGGCGGCAATCGTCCCATCGCCGCTAGCCGGCAGCGCGGGCGCCACGGGGTCCATATAGGCCCCCGGGGCGCCGCCTCCGGTTCCGCCTTCCGCGGCCTGCGCACTGCAGGCGCCGCTGTCCGCCTCTTTGGGGCGCGCGCCGCCGCGGCCCTCGCCGCCAGCCGCGGCCCCGCCGCCGTGCTCCTCGCCAGCGGAGCCACTCCCAGCTCCGCCGCGGGGGCCGCTTGCGGCAATCGCATGCCCGTCTGCGGCACGCGCGGCACCCTCGGCAGCGTCCGTACCGCCGCCGCCGCCAGCGCGCTCGCCAGCAGCACCATCGCCGCCGGCCATCGCGCTGCCGCCCGCCTGCGCGCCAGTCGCAGCCCCAAGCGGGGGCTCGACCAGAGACAGGGAGGCAAAGGATGACAAAGCCGCCTCAGCCGCGTCGCAGCTGTTCAGGGCCGGCAGGCAGCGGCACAGCTGACGTTGCACGGTCTTGCCGAGGCCGAGCCCCTCGAGGCCGTCCTCGGCGACCGCCTCGAGCAGCGCCGCGACGTTGCCGACGTCCTGGGCCAGCAGCTGCGGCACCACCTTACCGGAGACGAGCGCAGAACGCGCGCCCGCTCCAGGAGGTGTGTGTTTTGCTGCCGCCGCCGCCGCGCCGCGGGCCACGCACGCAACGAGTAGGCCGCGCGCTTTGCTGCGAATGAGCCAGCCGGACTGCACGCAGCTGAGCCAGCCGGACTGCACGCAGCTGAGCCAGTGCACCCAGCGGTGCGCCGATGACGACGACGACTCAGAGGGCGACGGCGGCTTCGGCGGCGACGTGGCGCCCGCTCGGCTGGTGCGTCTCGTGGACG
>NW_005198711.1:0-1738 GCF_000372725.1 Emiliania huxleyi CCMP1516 | reverse complement strand
GGGCGGGCGGAGTCCCCTTCTGTCTGAGGTGTCTCGGATATGTCTCAGAGCGTGTCTCGGATGTGTCTCGGAGGTGTCTCGGAGGTGTCTCGGACATGTCTCAGATGTGTCTCGGAGGTGTCTCGGAGGTGTCTCGGAGGTGTCTCGGAAACGTCTCGGAGGTGTCTCGGAGGTGTCTCGCGCCTTGAGCCGGTACATGGTCGAGGCGGCTCCCGAGCCATACGAGAAGAGAAGGATCGACTTGCCGACGAGCGACTGCCTGTGTAGAGTAGAAGAGGCAGGGGCGGTTGCTGTCTCTCGAGACGCCTAGGCAGGAGCCGGCTGTGTTGGCTGGACTCGGGCAACGCCGGCCCTAGACGCGAGACGCGGGGACACGCGTATTCTTGTACTCCAACCAGCGCTCGAGAGGACACGTAATACCGCCGCGTTTCCCCATCTCCCGCCGTATTCAGCGTATCCGCAGCCCCGTGTCTCCACGCGGTGCTCTGAGGACACTGCTCTGAGCACACGGCGCCGAGACTGTACTCCCGCGCCTCACCTCGGCTGTCTTCCTGACGCCGGCTTTCTTTCTTCTTTTAGGCTTTCCGGACGGCCCGGCGAGGGAGTTCGAGGAGCGCGTCCAGTCGGGCGAGGAGCCGCCCGTCGAGCTCCCGCCCCTCTCCGAAACCGAGCCCGCGCCCACCGGCGCGTGAGAGCTGCAGCCGGCGCATCTCGCACCGGTGTGACACATTTCGAGTCGCCTCGCACCTCGCACCTCTCTCCTCCTCCTCCTCCTCCCCCGTGGGCTGCTGTGTGCTGTGTGGCCCGGCTGGGCCGCTCCGCCCCCGCCCCCAGCGTGCATGAGCGGCCGTGAGGCCCGCGTAAGCGGGGACTCGACGGCTCTCTAGACTCTACTTCTCGGGACTCGGGCGTCTCTCTCTCTCTCTGTCTCTCTCCCCCCCCCGTCCTGCGTCCATTCTCCTTTCTTGTGCATGTGGCGGAGAGAGATCGTCGCATGGTCTTGATTCATTTTCATACACTCTGTAAACAACAACGCCGCGTTTGGCTAGTGCCATTTCACTCTGACACACGCTAATCTTGAAAACGTCTCCAACGGAGCTCCGTGTTGCTTCCAGCGCCCTCCCCCGCGCTCCCTGCGGCCATGGCCGATGCTCCTAGTATGAGAGGTCATCTGGCTACCGCGAGAGCGACCCAACTCGTCGACATCGTCCGATGATTGTGCCTCAAAGTCAGCCTCCGGAGGCTATCGTGGGGTCGAGCCGGCAGTAGCCGTGACATGTGGTTCCACCACCCCTCGTAGGCTTTGCCTCTGATCGCCACCGTTCCCAGGCTGCCTAATGGGATGGAAAGGAAGGCTCGGCGAGCGTATAGAAGCGTTCTCGACCTCGTCGTGGCAACCTGCACGGCAGCGCTGGCAGGCGATATGAGCGTCGTGCCACCTGACCCGAGACGGGTCGCAGGCGTCGTACCGAGCGCGTCGAGACCGTGTCCTGATGTGATCTGCACGGGTGAGTCACGTCGGCGTCAAAGGAGCGACGTGCGACCTGTCAGAGCTTGATCTCCGATCTCAGCGGCGTCGACTCGTCTCCGGCGCGCGACAAAGGTACATCCCCAGGACGCGCAGAGGCAGCTGCGATCGGCGATAGAGCTCTGACAGGTCGCACGTCGCTCCTTTGACGCCGACGTGACTCCCCCGTGCAGATCACATGAGGACACGGTCTCGACGCGCTCGGTACGA
>NW_005198712.1:0-1738 GCF_000372725.1 Emiliania huxleyi CCMP1516 | reverse complement strand
CACCTGCCGCTCCTCGCGCGGTCTCCAGACCGCCTCCACGCGCGCCTCGGCGTCGGCGACGGGCTCTCGCTCCGCCTGAGGAGCACACGCCGGCCAGAGAAGGGTCGGGGGGGGGGGGGGGGGGGAAAACCCTCCGGGGGGTTTCCCGCCGGGCCTCGAGGTGGTTCCGCCACCCCACGGGGTCCGCCCACCCCCAAAAGCACCTGCGGGGACGTGCCGTGGACCCCTCGTGGACGTGTCCGTGCACGGGACCGGGGCACACACCCGGGACGCACGTCGCGAGGAGCGCCCTTTGCCACTTGTCGAGGGGGAGCTCGAGCAGCGTCTGCCTACTCCTTGGGCACACACGCCTCCTCCTTTAAAATGTGTCAAAAAAGTGCGCGTCTCGGGGCGGGGGTCTCGCCCGCTCCGCCAGGTGTCGCCCAAGCCCCACCCTCCGCCGCAACCGCCGAGGGGCGTGTGCGCAGCCAAAGTGCCCCCCCTCGGCAAAAGGGGCGGGGAGGTGCTCGGTCGCCTCAAAAGGAAGCTCATTGAAAGGAGGCTCGGGTCGGCCGTCGAGCACTTCGCGCCTCGCACGCAAGCAAGGCACGTCTCGAGTCAGGTGCGCCAAACCCCATTTCGCATCGCCCTCCGCGCCCACCGTCCGCCACCCGCTAGCCTCCCCACTGCTCCTGATCGCGCCACCACTGCGCACCACCCACCCCGGCACGCTTCCCGCACCGCGAATGACCGCCAAAGCGCGCATTCATTCGCGCAGGTACTGAACCATGGGAGTGTGCTGCAAATGCTTCAAGCTGTGCAGGATGGCGGGCGAGCCTCTCGAGGAATTGATTGAATTCAACCCCTGCGATCCCTTGGGTCTCTGCGCGGACCTGGACCTGGACATGGACGAGGAGGGCGGCGACGAGGAGGGCGGCGACGAGCAAGGCGGCGACGAGCAAGGCGACGAGGGTGAGGAGGGCGAGGAGGAGGAGGATGAGGAGGAGAAGAAGAAGAAGAAGAAGCAGGACCCGGCCGCCACCGGTGCGGCCGCCAAGGAGGGCAAGAAGAAGAAGAAGAAGGGCGGCTGCTGCAGCTGCTGCTGCTGCTGCTGCTGTGGTGGCGACGACGACGCCAAGAAGGACGGCGACACGGCGGCGCCGACGCCCGCGACGATGAGCCGGATGGCGGGGGTGATGAAGGCGGCGGCGAAGGCGGCGGAGGAGATGTGACGCGACGTTCGGAGCACCGGCGGCAAGCCGGGACTCGGTTCGGCCAGCTACTAGCACGACTATTACACATGCATGCATGCACACACGCGCGGCATTCCGCACAGCCTCTCGGCGTCGCCCGACTTGCCGGCCCGCGAGGCACGGACGAGAGCACGTGTGTGGGGTCGACGGTCGTCTCGGAAGCTGCTCCCCTCATGGGCCAAGTGGCACCAATGCCTACTTTCCCCCCCGCCCCCCCTCTCGGCTTCAAGATTGATGTCAATCAACACAACCCCGGGCGGGCCCAAGACGCATAAGTAAGAGAGCTTCGAAGGGAGAGACAGCAATGCCTTCAACTCCGAAAAAAAAGACGAGGTGGAAAATAAAAAAGAAAAATCCGCGAACTCGATACGGGAGTTCCTATCCCCGGCTCTACCGGCTGATCGCGGCCACCCGCTTCCACAGCTGCTTGCCGTCGGGGTGCGGTCGTAGAGCCCGAGACCAGCTGCAGAGGAGCCGAGTGCCGGACAATCAGCACACAACAAGCG
>NW_005198713.1:0-1739 GCF_000372725.1 Emiliania huxleyi CCMP1516 | reverse complement strand
CTGCTGAGGTGGTAAGGACCGAAAGGCACGACGTCTAGGACATGGGGGCAGACAAGACGCGCCGACTAAGGGACGTCCACGTGTCTCTATTGTGGCACAGAGGGTGTGATGGTGGAGTATCGACATTCATGGGGCACGGTGCAGGATGCCCCGTGCTAGTACACCGTGTGTAGCGTGTGTGAAGGGTAGCACAGGCGTCCGAATTCAGACGCCCCCCCCAGGACCGATGCTGAAGGCGTCGGGGATGTACCGTAGATCGCGACGCCTGTGCGGGCAAGGCCGAAGGCGGCACGAGGAGGGAGTAGTTGACATTCGAGAGTCGCCCTTGACGGAGGCGAGGCGCGGCGCGGAGCCGGAGAAGGCGCGGGCGCGAGGGCGCATGCCGGAGACGGCGCGTTCGCGTGGGCGCAGGCCGAGGTCGCCCTTGACGGACGCGAGGCGCGGCGCGGAGCCGGAGGTAAAGCTATCAAAGCTGAAGCGTGAGGCACTGGCTGTGCGATGTGAGTTGTCACTCTCGATGACGGAAGCGAGACTCGAGTACTCGACGGTGACGGCGGCGGCGACGGCGCTGGTGGCGGAGGCGCTGGCGGAGAGCTCGGCTACGGTGGAGGCGGCGGCAGGGCGCGCCCAGTCGTAGTCGAGGGCGGCGCAGGCATCTCGCGCGCTGGCCAGAAGAGCGCCGGCCGTGCGAGGCGAGGCAGCGCACTTGACGGTGGCGACGCCTTGCTCGACGGTACAGCCGACGGCGACAGCTCTGGCGGCAGAGGCGCTGGTCGATCGCTCGGCTCCGGCGGAGGCGGCAGAGCACGTCCGCTCGGAGTCGAGGTTGGCGCAGGCGTCTCGAGCACTGGCGAGAAGAGCGCCGGCCGTGCGAGGCGAGGCATCACGCTCGAAGACGAAGGCGAGACTTGAGTCCTCGACGGTACAGCTGACGGCGACGGCGCTGATGTAGCAAATTCTGAAAAGGTTCCACCAGAGCTTGCGTGTGGCGGCGGCGGCTGGCGCCTTGGCTGGGGCGGCTGTGACTGGCGCCTCGGCCTCCGTTAGGGCAGAGGCCTCAGCTGGTTGGTTGCGTCGGGCCAAAGCCCCGCCCAGACTCCCTTCACACTCTCTCATCCCGTCTGAGCTATCGCTCGAGCTGATGTTGATGGAAGCAAGGGTGGAGTGTCGACTCATATAGTTGAAATGTGAAATTTACGCGGGGACTACAAGTGAGATCATCTGATATGTAACTTTAATATTGTAATGTTAATTGTTGTTGGTTGAGATGATGTTTTTGTGAGACAGATGAAGAAAGTGTGAAGGGAATGTGTTGTGTGTGTGGTGCTGTGGTGTCGTGGTTGGAGGGAGGAGTTGGAGATATGTGAAAGGTGGTTGTGTTTGGAGGTGGAGGTGGAGGTAGTGGGGGATGGAGGGGGAGGAGGAGGTGATTATTGGGATGTGAGGAGGGGTGACAGAGTTGTAGGTAGAAAAGTAGAGGAGTAGAGTGCTGAGAGTGTCGCAGAGATCTGGAGTCAGACCCCTTCGGACGTCATCCAGCGTGCGACGCGGCCACTGATGGAGACACAACGCTCAACGGAAGCGACCGACGCAGCAGCAACAGCGGAGTCGCAGGGCCAGGCCGGTGGGTCGCTGCGACCGTCCCCCAGAATGCCACGGATCGTGCTCGTTCGGAGGACAGGCGGGACCCGGCGCCGGATCGCATACCCCTCGCTCCGGCAACCGGATGGGCCGGAATT
>NW_005198714.1:69143-81706 GCF_000372725.1 Emiliania huxleyi CCMP1516 | reverse complement strand
GACGAGTGATGGATCATGGCAGCTCATTCTTGATGACCGCGACTGCGTCTTGGCCGGTGGACCTATTCGGGGAGTGGCGGGTCGTTCTGGCGGGTTCTCCTACGCCGCGTCTCCCTCTGACCACAGGACTGACCAGATGTGCGAGAGGAAGAGGTGCCACGTGAGGCCGTCCACCAGAGCCAGCTCGGGGGGCTGCTTGGTTGAGACGAGGCGAATCGTGGGGACCTTGGCAAGGCGGCGGATGGCGATGATGGTACCCACGAGGAAGATCAGGAGCGCAGCCGCAGCAAGGACGAGCATCCAGTTCACCAGTCCATTCTCAGACCTGAAGCCGAGGACGGCGGAGGCCGACTGCCCCGGCTCGTCCCCGGGGAATCGCAACTCGATGTTGAGGAAGATGGTGGTCCAGCTGGCACCGAGGAAGAGGAGGAGGAGGACGAGGCTGGTGGCCTGCAGTGCGAGACGCGTCCGTTGGGCTCAGAGTGACTGCAGTGGGAAGGGCGTGTGTGGGGTGGGTGATGGACTGGCCACGGCGATCCAAGCGTGTGCTGAGAGCTGCAGCACAAGCAAGCGCAAAGGGCGTGTGGGATTGGGCGAAGGGCGCACCACGGCGAGGATGTTGTCCTCGAACCGCTTGTAGGGCTGGACCAGGGCGATCGCGACGGCGTAGCACGAACACACGAGCACCGCCACGACGAGACGAACAAAGGAGTCCTCCTCCTCGGCAACCAGCAGCACGAAGCCCGTCAGAAAGAGCTTGCGCGCCAGATCGGCCGCCTCCCACCAGTACCAGTTCCTTTTGTACTCCCGGTGAAGGAAGGCGGTGGCCTTCGTCAGCGCGTTCGGCGACTTGGCCTGCAGCGGCTTGTAGCATGCGAGAAGAAGGGCCGAGTAGAGGACTAGCGAGCCGACCGGCCAGATGACGACGAAGCCAATGGCGAGTCTCGTGATGGAGTCGTGCTCGTCGGTGCCGCACTCGACGCTCGCGTCCTGCCGCATGTACTCGACCAGAGCGAGCGTCTCGCCCGGCGCAGAGGTGGTGTAGCCCTGCGCACGCACATCGACACAGCTAAGGGGTTTTTTTTTGGGGGGGGGGGGGGGGTGCTTGTTTGTTTGTGGCTAGCACCTGGCACGACCACCCGCGCAAGATTGTGGCGCTCACAGACGGCACGAAAAGAAAGATGAGCACCAGACCCCCCGGCGTGAGGTCCAAGAGGCCGAGCGCCACCTCTGCAGGCCATGAAAAGACCGCCGCATCGTCAGTTTCGGCCAGCGCCGTCGGTGGCTCCGCAGCTGAAGACGATGGTGGCTCCTGCAGCTGTGCTTCGCCACCGAGAACGTTGCTTGTCGCGCCGTCGACCTCGGAGCCGCTCTCGCGGCCAGCCCCTCGCCGAGCACGCCGCCAGCGAGCACAGAGCCGCAAGACAATGCCAGCAAAGAGGAGCAGCGCGATGACGCCGATGGGAGAGATCGCGACGGCGACGAGCCGGGACTTGTGCGGCAGGCACTGCACCGGCAGCACGATGCCCGACCAGTCGATGAAGACGGCTTCGGCCAGCGCCTCCGTCCAGCCCGTGTACCGTTCCGGCAGCCGCGCCGAGTAGGTGGTGGAGAGGACGAGGCAGACCTGGTAGAAGCCAAACAAGATCTTGAACTTGGGGATGAGGCCGATTTTGTAAATCGCGTCACCGGTGCGGTCGGCGATGCGCAAGGGAAGTCCGATGAAGCGCTCCTTCCTCCACTCGGTTTGCCCGCGCTGAACTGAGTACGCCAACGCCACGAGGCCAAACGCGACGCAGAGGCCGAGGGCGGTGCCCGCCATGCGCCCCGCCGCCGTGCCGACAGCGACGCACTCGTTGCAGGCGGCGCCGTCGGCGTCCAGGTAGTGGTTCGGCTCGCGGCAGAGCTGGCACTCGGGGCCGGCGAAGGCGTCTGCGCAGTAGTCCAAGCCGGCCTCCTGCACCCTCCGACCGCTAGCCTCTCCCGGATCAACATTGCCGACACACCGCGCCTGGCCCGCCTGGCCATCCCCTCCAAAGGCGCGGCACTCTGTGAGCTCGGCGCTGGAGAAGCTGGCGCGCCAGAAGCCGAGCGGGACGCCGAGGGTCTCGAGGGTCGTGCCGACCGGGCACGCGGCGTCCGATGGGCATGGCTTGCAGTAGTCGGTCGGGGAGGAGAAGATGTCGGCCGGGTCGGCGCTCGCCTTCAGGTAGAATCCCGCCTTGCAGACGGAGCAGGTGACGCTGCCAGTGCCGCTAGCAAGAGGGTAGGGGCAGGGGATGCACTCGCCCTGGCCCTCGTTGGCGGAGTAAGTGTCGGCAGCGCACTCGTCGCAGGAAGAGCTGCCGGCGCCGGAGGACGTGCCGCGAGGGCACCTCTCGCAGATGCTCTGTCCGGCGAGGGCGGTGAAGGTGCCCGGCGCGCAGTCGATGGCGTCATCAGAGCCGGTCGGGCAAAACGTGCCGGCCGGACAGGTAATGCAGTCGTCCTTGCTCGTCATGAGGTCGAGGGAGGCGTTGATGCGCGTCCCGGCGGGGCAGGGCAGCGGCGCAGAGGCGCCCTCGGCGCAGTAATGGCCCGGCACGCACGCGATACAGTTGGTGGCGCCGCTCGAGTCCTGAGATTCGCCGGCGGGGCACCTCTGGCAGATGCCCTGTCTGGCGAGAGCGGTGAAGGTGCCCGGCGAGCACGCCGTCTGCTCGGTGGAGCCGGTGGTGGCGAAGTGGCCCGGCGAGGCGTCGGTGCACTCGCCCGCGTCGGAGAGGTTGGTGGCGCGCGAGTAGCTGCCAGCCTCGCACGGCAGCGCCGCCGCCGCGCCCTTGGCGCAGTAGCCGCCCGCCTCGCACGGCTTGCACGCCGTCTGCGCCTCCGCGTCCTGGTACGTGCCGGCGGAACAAGCCGTGCACTCGCCCTGCCTGGTCTCGTTCGTGTACGACCCCTTGGCGCACGCCGTCTGCTGCGTCGAGCCGGTGGTGGCAAAGTGGCCCGGCGAGGCGTCGGTGCACTCGCTCGCGTCGGTGAGATCCGTCTTGTCCGAGTAGGTACCCGCATCGCACGGCAGCGGCGCCGACGCGCCCTTGGCGCAGTACCGTCCCTTCTCGCAGTCGCGGCAGGACGTCGCGCCCGTGTCGTTCTGGTAATGGCCCGCAGGGCAGTCCGTGCACTCACTCAGCCCGGGCTCGCCGCCAAACGTCCCAGCACGGCAGCTCGCGCAGGTCTCGCTGCTGTTTGCGCCGGTGATCGGGCTAGAGGTACCGGGGGGGCACTTCTGACAGGCATCTGGTGAGCTGCTGCCCGTCTTCTCGTTGTAGCTCCCCGCAGGGCAGGGCGTGAAGCCGCCGCCACAGTCGTCAGTGACTTCGCAGTATCCACCCACTTCACACGTGTCGCATGCCGTCTGTCCGCGCTCCGCCTGGAACTCGCCAGCAGGGCACTGCATGCACGCAGCCTGGCCGGTGAGGTTCTGGTACTGCCCTGCGGCACAGTCGAGGGGCTGGATGGTGCCTGCATTCGGGCAGAAGCGTCCCGCGGGGCAGTCGGTGCAGCTGGTGGCGTTGAGCTGATCGGCGAACGTGCCGGGAGGACACTCGTCGCAGGGGTGGACCGCGCCGGCTGTGGACTGGCTCGTCCCCGGAGAGCAAGGGAGGCACGACTCGGCACTGGCTGCGCCAATCACGGGCATGTAGAAACCAGGCGCACACGGGAGCGGTTCCGCTGTGCCCTTGGGACAAAAGTGGCCTCGCTTACACGCACCATCGCAGGAGGAGTTGGTGCGGCCGCTCGTGTTCCCATAGTAGCCAGCAGGGCAGAGGTTGCACTCGGGGACGCTGAAGTCGCCAAAAAAGGAGCCCTTGCGCGGCATCCAGCTGCCCAAGCGGCAGTCCCAGTCTATCGGCGAGTTGACTGCCTCTATCGTGGCACCGTCGTTGTCGTCGCCAGCGGTGTTGCCGGTGAAGGAGGCGTCGCTGATCGAGGAGGGCGTGTTTGAAAGGTACAGCACCGAGCCTGAGATCGCCGCTCTGTTGTCGATGAAGTCGATACCCGCGATGGAGAGGGAATCGCTGCTAAGCGCGTAGACGACGCCGCCACGCTGCGGTTGCGAGGAGAGAGCGGGGCGTGAGGCAGCCGTTGCCCTCTCTGTCTCTCGCCCCGCTGCCGTGCGGCGCTGCTGGAGGGAGGCTAGCTCTACGCGGCGCACAGAGCCAGCAGAGCAGCTCGTCAGATTCGAGCCGATTATCGAGACCGCACCACTGCCAGACGCTTGGACGACGCCGCCGAACTGCGGTTGCGAGGAGAGAGCGGGGTGAGGCAGCCGTGGCCCTCTCTACCTCTGGCCCCGCTGCCGTGAGGCACTGCAGGGGTGCGGCTAGCTCTACGCGGCGCACCTCGCCAGCCGAGCAGCCCGTCACGGTCGAGCCGCTTATCGAGACCGCACCGCTGCCAGGCGCGTAGACAACGCCGCCGTCCTGCGGTTGCGAGGAGAGAGCGGGGTGAGGCAGCCGTGGCTCTCTCCATCTCTCGCCCCGCTGCCATGAGGGGCTGCAAGGAGGTGGCTAGCTCTACGCGGCGCACCCAGCCAGCAGAGCAGCCCGACACGTTCGAGCCGCTTATCGAGACCGCACCGCTGTTTTCATACGCGTAGACGACGCCGCCGAACTGCGGTTGCGAGGAGAGAGCGCAGCCGTGGCTCTCTCCATCTCTCGCCCCGCTGCCGTGTGGCGCTGCTGGAGTGCGGCTAGCTCTACGCGGCGCACATCGACAGCAGAGCAGCTCGTCAAGGTCGAGCTGATTATCGAGACCGCACCGCTGTCCCGCGCGTAGACGACGCCGCCCTGCGGTTGCGAGGAGGGAGCGGGGTGAGGCAGCCGTGGCCCTCTCTACCTCTGGCCCCGCTGCCGTGCGGCGCTGCTGGAGGGAGGCTAGCTCTACGCGGCGCACCCGAGCAGAACAGTCCCTCACGACCGACTCGATGATCTCGACGTCGCCTGCCTGGTAAGCGTACACAACGCCGCCGAAGTCCGCCCTCCCGTTGACGAGGGTCGAGCCGATTATCGAGACCACACCGCTGTCATACGCGGAGACGACGCCGCCGGACTGCGGTTGCGAGCAGAGAGCGGGGTGAGGCAGCTCCGTGGCCCTCTCCATCTCTCGCCCCGCTGCCGTGAGGCGCTGCAGGAGGCGGCTAGCTCTACGCGGCGCACCTCGCCAGCCGAGCAGCCCGACACGGTCGAGCCGATTATCGAGACCGCACCGCTGTCCGCCGCGTGGACGACGCCGCCCACCTGCGGTTGCGAGGAGAGAGGGTGGTGAGACAGCCGCAGCCATTTCTGTCGCTTGCCCAGCTGCCGTGCAGCGCTGCAGGGGTGTGGCTAGCTCTACGCGGCGCACCCCGTAATCGCCAGTAGCCCTGCAGTCCGACACATCTGAGTCGATGATCGAGACCGCACCGCTGCTAGACGCGTAGACGACGCCGCCGTCCTGCGGTTGCGAGGAGAGAGCGGGGTGAGGCAGCCGTGGCCCTCTATCTCTCGCCCCGCGCTGCCGTGCGGCGCTGCAGGGAGGCGGCTAGCACTACGCGGCGCACATAGCCAGCCGAGCAGTCTCTGACCGTCGAGTCGATGATCTCGACGTCGCCTGCGCCGCTCGCGTACACAACGCCGCCGAAGCTCGCACTCCCGTTGACGAGGGTCAGCCCCCGCAGGGTGAGGCTGCAGCCGTACGAGAGGTAAAAGAGCCCGGTCTGTCCCTGGCCGTCGAGCGTCGCGCCCTCGCCGCTGCTGGCGACGGTCACCTTGATGCTGGAGACGCAGCTGATCTGGCTGCTCAGCTTGAAGTCTGCACTGGGCGGCAAGTAGATTGAGACGTCGTCGCTAGCGCTCTGGATCAGGGAGCGGAGCTTAGCCTCGCTCGACGCGGCGACAAAGTCCGGGGAGAGCGGCGGCAAAAGCGGAAACGGCGGAGACGACGGAGGGAGGGGGGCGAGGATGAACGTTTTGCTGCCGGAGGATCCGGAGTCGAGCGTGAACGTATAGCCCGCACCCTCCCACTCGTCGCCGGTCCAGCCGTCGCCCCACGAGTCGTACATGTCGAGCGTGCACTCGCCGGGCGGCGCGGACAGGGTGCCAGAATAGGGAGCCCCTCCACTGCCGATCAACGCGCCGCTGCACGTCAGGTCCCACGACACCTCGGACGGGTAGCTGCCGCCACCCACAGTGACCTGCAAGTCGATTGAGCCAGACGTGTGGGCTGATGGTGCACATGCCAGCGGGAGCAGCGCGACGAGAAGAAGCAGCCTCGCGCCGCGACTTGATCCCTGCGCGAGGCGCCCAGAGGTGCTCCGCCGCACTGAGAGCAGCACGCCGCCGCACGCTCCGAGCAGCACGAACAAGGCGGCCCAAAACTGACAGCGCTGCTGGGTGCGGACAGGCGCGGAAGAGGAGGGTCCGCTCATGAAGGGAAAGTGGAACGGGGAGGGTAGGTCAATGGAGAGCTCGTCGGCCGGTGGGTCCGCGGGCGGCTTGTCGGTCTTGGAGCGCTCGTCGGTGAGCGCGTGGCGAGGCTTCGCGTGCCACGCACGGGCAGCGCCGCGTGGCTGCCAGTCGGCGCACACACTTGGGACCGAGAAGAGATCGGACTCGACCGCGTTCGAGTCGGCGACGGTGCGGACCTCTTCAGGCCACGCTGGCTCCCCCAGCGTGGCCGTGAGACGAGGGTTGACGGCCCGGCAACGCTGGAGGAAGAGGTCCTTGGTTGGGACTCGAGAAGCGTCCGTCAATCCGTCGTTCGCCCGCCACTCGCCGCCGGCGTGCATGCTAGCGACGGGCGCGCCGAGGCCAGTCTCGACCAGCTTCCGCACCTCCAGCATCCCAGGCTTCCCAGCGTCAGCGGGCCGCAACTCGGGCGACGTGTCGTTCACGGGCAAGACGGTGTCGCGTCCCCGAGCGATGATCCCCGATCTGCTGCTGTAGACGGGACCGACGAGGTCGATCTCAGGCTCGCCCTTGCGCTCCATGCTGTTGCGCGAGGCCGGGCCGGTCTCCAAGTCGGCCTCGGCCTACTCGCAAACAGGCAATCGTTCCGTCAGCGGGTTACAAAGCTCGCACATAGAAACAGCCAGAGGGGCGCTCACCGGCTGCTTCTCGTAAAGGTCCTTGACGGACGCCAGCGGCTCGCCAATTAGGTGCAACGGCTCGCCCACCGCCTCGCCGATCTTGTCCATCAGTGCTTCCCAGAAGCGCTCCTCGTCGCGTCCGCCCTGAACGGCGCGCGGGCTGTTAGTCACGAGCTTGCGCGGCGCGGATACTAGCACGCGCGAGCGAGCACGCACCGGGTGGTTGGCGGGCGCGCTGTCCGACGATACGATGGCCACAAACGAGCTGGTGTCGATGCCGCCAACCTCGCAGAAGCCGTTAAGCGATGCCGGCGCGATCGGCGTTGTGACTGCGGGAAAGGAAGTCGGGGACTCGTGCCACTGCGAGGAGAGAAGCGCGGAGGGGGCAGGGTACGAGGAGAGCGCAAACGCGGTTCCGAGGCAGATCAGCGCGAGGATCCCAAAGAGGCGGAGCAAGTTGTAGGACTTTGACCACGGGAACCGGCCGGCGGCAGAGCCCTCGGGCGTGGTATTCGTGGTCGTCTCGACGTTGGCCGTCGCGCCCTGAACAGGAGGGCGGGAGACTGGCGGTTGAGCGGCGAGCGGGGGGGGAGGCTGCATGTATGCAGGCGGCGAGCACCGAGTCTGTGGTCGACGGCGTGGAGCCGCCGGTCACCTTGCCGGTGCCGCCGAGGATGCCCTCGTTGCCGTCCATTTTGAGCAGGGCCCCGAACCGGTTGTTGCCGCCGACCGGGGCGATGCTCTTGGTGCGGACGATCGGGGCGGACGCGCCCTTGC
Organism: Emiliania huxleyi CCMP1516; assembly: GCF_000372725.1. NCBI lineage: Eukaryota > Haptophyta > Isochrysidales > Noelaerhabdaceae > Emiliania > Emiliania huxleyi. The sequence goes on along the minus strand of NW_005198714.1, from coordinate 73,818 downwards.
GCCCCTTCTTGCGGCGCGGGTTCGACGGGGTGGCCCTGTCGGGGATGCCCTGCGCACGCGCAAGCGGTGGGTGCGTCAATAGTTGAGGCTCTGCGCGTACAACCGCAGCGTGCGAGGCGCTCACCGCCGGGGCGAGCTTCTCCGCTAGCGGAGACTCCTTGCGCTCGATCTTGCGGAGCGGGGAGGGGGTCTTCCACCCGTCGATGACCTGCGCGCGCGTGCCGTGCGGCAGACGAGAGGTCACAGGATCAATGTAAGTGCCCGCCTGTAGGACTCGCGTGTCCCCGCAATACCCGCGTGTGCTTCTGCTGGGAGGTGCTCACCGCCGGGGCGGCCGTCTCCTCTGGAAACTCCTTCCAGTCGGCGTCGCCCTACGCGTCGAACGCGGGATGGGGTCACAGAGTGGGTCGGCAGACGCCGGCGCGCACCAGGCGCTCGCCGCCGTGGCGGCGGGCTTCTTCTCCTCCGGAAATTCCTTGATCGACGGCAGCGGCGCGCCGCCGGCCTCCGCCGGCTTGAGGGCCGTGGCGACCTCGGTGGCCGGCTTGAGCGCCGGGTTCTTGATGGCGCCGGTCTCGTCAACGCAGGCCTCCGCGCCAGACGTTGCCGCAGGGATGTCCTTCTTGAGGGCGCCCTTGACGGCGCCGGTGGGGGCCGTCGGTGGGCCGGTCGGGCGCGTAAACTTGGACCAGAAAACGGCGGGCGGGTGGGTGGCGAACATGGCCTTGGCCTTGTCCGAGTCGACCGCGCCCGCGTCGGGCGCCTTTTCCGCGGCCGGGTCCTTCTTGAGGACGTCCTCCGTGCCAGACTTTGCCACGGGGGTGTCCTTGACGCCGCACGCCTGTGGGCGAGGGAAAGTACGCACAGGCTTTCAGAGACGGGAGAGGGATGATAACGATCCTGGCGAGCGCACGCGCACCTTCGCTCCGAGGAGCGAAGGCGACACCGACTCGGAGATGACGAGCGTGATGCGGCCGTCGTCAGCCGGCACGATTCCGACCTTCGCGAAGGACTTCATCGGCGAAGACTCGCCCGCGACGTTGCCGCCGCCCGCGTCAATGCCGTCCTTGAGCGGGCTGGGCTCGCTCTCGGGCGGGATGCCGACGGCCTTGGCGCCGGCCGGATCGTCGACGGTGAACGCCTCGGGCACGGCGTCGAGCGAAACGCCCGCAAAGTGGACGCCGGCGAGCGAGCCGGCGGGCTCGCCCTCGGACGGGACGTTGCCAGTGCCGGTGTTGGCGGTGCAGGTGCCGCCGGTGCCGGTGTCGATGCCATCCTTGAGCGAGACGGGCTCGGAGGGGATGCCGACGGCGTTACCTCCGTCAGAGTCGACGACGGCCGTGTTGTCCGCCAGAGACGCCTGTCAGCCACAGAACGCGAGAGGGTCGTCTTGCAGGGAAGGCGCAGCGTTGCGTGCGTTGCAGCGGTGCGCGTGTGCATACCCCCTCCCTCAGCCACTGCAAATTAACGCACACCTGCTTGTCAGCAAGCGGCGGCGGAGGAGAGAGCTTGAGCACGAGCTTGTCACCGGCGGCCGGCACCAGCTCGAGTTTGAGCATGTTGATCGAATGAATTCCTGCAGAGAGTCAAGAAGCGGTTGAAGGTGGTGTCCCCGATGGTAGGTGCAGGCCAGCGCTCGAGCGGCCATCGCGGCTGCGGACACAGAGTCTTGGCACTCTCTAGATGTAGCAGAGATGCGAGGCGGTGCGAGTACCCGCGTAAGAGAGGGAGGGCGGTCGGACGGGTTCGCGCGGGACAAGGGTGTGGAATGGGCAGCAGCGGACGCGTCTCGCGGCCTCCTCCATGGCAGCGGCTGTACCTGCGAGCGGGAGTAGGCAGGCGGTGCGAGGCCGAGGGGGGTACAGCCGCTCGCGCCGCGAGCGAGGGCGCATCGCGTGGTGGGGGTGGTGAGGGGGCGGCGGGTTCCGTGAGCAATAGGCGTCGCGGGGGTCTAGGTGTGCAGCTCGCGGCTGCATAGTCGGGCGCAATGCGGCGCGGCAAGCGCGAGCGGAGAAAGTGCTGGCCGCCTTACGACTCGCTCTCCGCGTAGAGCTCTAGAGGGCGTTCACGCAGAATTTTAGCGTCTTCGAGTCACCGTTCACAGTTGTGGATAAAGCGCCTGTTCACGGCATGGAGGGTGAGCCACACCGTAACGTACCAAACGTAGAGCCGAGCGGAAGGAAGCCGGAGAAGATGACTTCGAGGAGGACGAACCAGTGGAAATCCAGTTGTCAGATGTCACGACGCATCCGAAGGGGACCCCAGCGCCGGCATCATCCGTAGAGGTACAAGTGTTCGAAGAGAGAGTGGACCTGAGCAACGACATGACTGGGTGGCAAATGATCGCAGTGGGCATCAGAAGACTCGTCCTTGCGCGAGGAGAGCTCGATAGACTCGAGGGGCCAGGATACGCCGCGAGGAGGACGGAGTTGCGCAGAAAGGCGAAAGAAGCCGCGAGAACAAGGGACCGGCAGGCGGCGGCGCCGCAGGACGAGGCAGAAGAGAATGACGCGACAGAGGAGGAAGTGACAAGGCTCAAGGGAGAGAACGACGAGAGTGGGACGGCCGCGAGGTGGCATGAAGATTGCAGCGAGAAGCGGCGAGAGACTGCGAAAAGAGATAGGAAGAGGCAGACTCCCTAGGGTGGCGTGGGCGACGGCTAGCGCATCACACCCCTCTCCTTAAAATCCCTGTGTGGTGGCGGCGTGCCCCCGTCCTCCCATCCCTCCCTTGGGTTGTCTGTTTTCTTTCTTTCTTTCTGGGCACGGGACTGGCGCGCACTGGCACTAACACAGGTACACCAACGGAAAAAGAATTCTGCGTCATTGCCGCTCCTGCTGTTACGTCTTCGGTCCCCGCGGGAAGCCCCGCGCATAGGACAACAACGGCCCCGGGCTGCGGATGGTATTATTGTTGGTTCTCGCTGGTGGTTGTCGAGAAATAAAAAAGAAAGAAAATAAACCGCGTTCTGCGCCCTCCGCTTTTTTTAATCCTTTAAAAATTCTTTACTCCTTTTCCAAAGAAGAAGTTTCCCGAGATGATCGCAGCACGTGTTGAGCATGCCGCCGAGACGCGCGCGCGTCGCCGTGTACTTTGAGGGCGGCAGCCACCGTCAGCGCGGCAGGGCCGAGCACGTGGCCACGTTGCGCGTCTGGCGAGAGCAATGGGAGAGGGCAGGCTTTGAGGCCGTCATCCTCAACGAATATCTCTTTGATCGCTCATCGGGTGGTCGAGTGTGAGAGAGATTTTTAGCAATAGCCAATACCAAAAGAGATTTTTAGCAATAGCCAATACCAAAAACAACTCCGTCTACCGTAACACTCACCACGTCATTTGGGGCCTGGAGCCCTGTGGCTTCACGCGCGCGCGAGACGTGCAGACAGGGTTGCCAGGTGAGAGCGAATGGCGCGGTTCACGCCTCGCACAACAGAGAGAGAGAGAGAGATGCGCTCTGCATATGTGGTGGGACATAAAAGAGAGCGAGTACTTGCTAGTTGCTTGGGCGAGTAACCCGTAAGGTCAACGCGCGCTGCTGCCGCGCGCGCGACTTTGCGCGCGTTTTCGTGTTTGTTCGAGTGCCGACGCTTTTTTCAGAACGCGAGACTCCACACCCCACACCGCCCCACACGAAAACTTGTCTTCGCTCTTCCCTGTGTTCCCGCGCACAAACTCAAGTGCAGGAGCCGGAGGGGGGGGGGTCGGGCAACGCAGACCCGGGCACCCTCCGTGAGCGTGCGGGCTGCCGCTGCGATGAAGTGTAAAGGCACTAAGCAGAGCCGCCGCGCCCCGCGCCCCGCCCGCCCCGCCCGCCCCGCCCGCCACGTCCACGCCCCCCTCGCCCCCCTCGCCTGCCGACCGCCGCCGTGACGCCCGCGGGCTGAGCCTGGGGCGCGGTGCGAGTGGGCGGCTGGTGGACAAACGTCGTCTGCGCCGCCACCAGCCGCCCAGTTGCGGCGATGGGCAGCGCCGGCTGGCGGCAAGCCGGGCAGTTGCTGTCGCGCTCCAGCACGCGCGGCGCACACGTCTCGCAGTACAGCGCGTGGCCGCACGCGAAACGGACCGAGCGCGGCGCGTCGTAGCAGAGGTCACACTGGCGCTCCTCGGCCCCAACCTTCTCCTCCACCTCCCCCGCCGCCTCGACTAGCGCCTCCAGCCGCGGCAGCGCCTCTGCGAGCGGCATCCGCCTCTTCTTCCTCACAAGAGCCAGCCCGACCACCAGCCGCGCCAACTCCTCGGCTTGCGCCGCCGACCAGCCCGCGTCGGCCGCCGCGATCGATCCCTCCGCCGTGTCGGGCTCCTCAAGCGCATCGTCGCACTCGTCGAGGAGGCCGACGGCGCCGCGGCCCGTCAAGGCGACGAGCAGCGTGATGCCGAGCGCATAGCCGTCGGTCAGCGCTGACGCCTGCCCGCTCTGCGAAATGATCGGGTCCATGTACCCAAGCTTACCGAAGAGGCGCTGCGTCGACAGGTGCGACACCTGCTGGCTGCCGCCGGCCGTCGCCTCTGCCGCGCGCGCGAGGCCCACGTCGGCGAGGTAGCCGTTGCCGCGCTCGTCGAGCAGGATGTTGCCCGCCGAGACGTCGCGGTGCAGGATCATCGGAGAGCGCGTGTGCAGGTAGTGCAGCGCGCTTGCGGCGTCGCGCAGCACGCGGAGCCGTGCGGCAGAGGAGAGCGG
>NW_005198714.1:66936-68386 GCF_000372725.1 Emiliania huxleyi CCMP1516 | reverse complement strand
GGCGGCTTCGGTGTTTGCGTTGATCGCCGCCCTGAGCGCCTCGAGATCGGCGTCGCCTCGCTCGCACGCCTCAACCGCCTCGCGCAGCGCAGCCTCGGCAGCATCGCGCGCCTCCGCCGCCACCGCTGCCGCTCCCGCCTCGCGTGCGGCCGCCGCGACCTGTTCGGCTGATTCTGCGACCGCCGTCTCCCCCTCAGCCTCTGCTGTGCTCGACGTGTGCTCCTCGAGGGTGCGCACGCACTCGGCGTGGCCCTTCTCCTTGGCCCACTGCAGCGCCGTCTCGCCGCTCGCACTGCGCGCCGCATCATCTGCGCCCGCCCGCAGCAAGCGCCGCACGACGGTGAGGTGGTTGAATATGGCGGCGATCATCAGCGCGGTGCCACCGTTGCTGTTCTGCAAGTTGACATCAGCACCGTGCTGCAACAGCAGCTCGACCACCCGCTCGTGGCCGTAGCCGGCGGCGACCATCAGCGCGGTGACGCCGTCGCTGTCCTGCAGGTTGACCTCCGCGCCGTGCCGTGTCAGCAAGTCGACCACCCGCTCGTGGCCCGGGCCGGCGGCGGCCATCAGCGCGGTGCCGCCTTCGCCGTTCTGCAAGTTGATCTCCGCGCCGTGCCGAAACAGCAAATCGACCACCCGCTCGTGGCCTTCGCCGGCGGCGCCCATCAGCGCGGTGTAGCCGGCGCTGTTCAGCAGGTCGACCTCCGCGCCGCGCCGCAGCAGCAGCTCGACCACCCGCTCGTGGCCTTGGCTGGCGGCATTCATCAGCGCGGTGTCGCCGTTGCTGTCGTGCCGGTCGACCTCAGCGCCGCGCTGCAGCAGCAGCTCGACCAGCCGCTCGTGGCCATACACGGTGGCGCCCATCAGCAGCGTGAGGCCGCTCACGCCGCCTCTCTCGTACGTCGCGTCGGCCCGCCCGCCACTGTCAAGCCACGCCAGCACCGCCTCCTCCTCGCCTCGCTCAGCCGCTGCCACGACCGCATCGGGGACTGCCACGACACCGCTCGGCGCCCGCCCCGCCGCCACCGCTGGAGATGGCGTCTTCGCGACTCTCGATCCAGCCGAGGAAGCGCCGCCGGAGGAAGCGCCGCCCGCGCCTTCGCCGCCGGCTGCTGTCGCCGTGGGCCGTCCCGCCAGCATATCCTGGACGTGCTTCTTGAAAGCCTCGACGCACTCGGCGTGGCCCTGCTCCTTGGCCCACTGCAGCGCCGTTTTGCCGCTCGCAGTGCGCGCCGCGGTGTCTGCGCCCGCCCGCAGCAAGCGCCGCACAACGGCGGGGTGGTTGAAGCAAGCGGCGTTCATCAGCGCGGTGCCGCCGTCGCTGCTCTGCAAATTGAGCTCAGCGCCGCGCCGAATCAGCAAGTCGACCATCCGCTCGTGGCCTTGGTCGGCGGCGAGAATCAGCGCGGTGCCGCCTTCGCCGTTCTGCAGGTTGATCTCAGCGCCGTGC
>NW_005198714.1:64590-65419 GCF_000372725.1 Emiliania huxleyi CCMP1516 | reverse complement strand
AGGTAGGTAGGTTGGTCTTGTTTGGCCCAAAAGGGCCCTGCAATAGGTAGGTACCCGCTATTTTCATCTTTTTTCGTTTCGCTGCGCGGCCTGGGGATAGGTAGGTAGGTAGGCGTTTTGGCGCGAGTCAGCTCACAGGCCAGCGCACAGCGCCATAGGAGGTATTTTCTTCTCAATAACAAGGCTGTGAACAGACCCCCATCCGGTAGGAGCCGGAACCCAGCTCTCGGGTGAACCCTGTTGATGCACAGGGCACATACATGAGCCTGCTCCTCCCGACGCTCGCCCTCGCCTCCCGCATCGCCAGCACGAGGCACGGCGCCATCGACGACCACGACGGGTACGACTGGCGCCGGTCGACGTCTGAGAATCATCGCAACCCGGCCGCACCGTTGCGTCATGAATTCGCCGCGTCACGTGCGCGGCTCGACTACTCGTGGCACGTTCACTACTCGCTGCGTCGCCAGGAGCAGCAGGACGCCATCATCCGGCGAATGCTCCGCGACGGCGCTGTTGGCGGTGCTGAGCATGCCACGCCGGCTGGCCGCGGCGTGCTGCAGGGGTTGCGGCAGGTGCTGTCGCGGTGGCAGCAGCAGAGGCGTGGCGCGGTCGGCGCGCCCGCGCAGCCGTGGGCCATTTTCACGGCAGGCTGTATGGGCGCCGGCAAGACACACGTGATGGAGCTGCTCGATGAGAACGGTGACGCTGCTCTCTACCGTCTGCTCTCCGCTCTCCTCTCTCCGCTCTTTGCTCTCTCTTCTCTCCGCTCTGCCCACTCCTGTCCCCTCCCCCCAGGCCTGCTTCCCCTCTCGTCCTTCGTGCGCATCGA
>NW_005198714.1:45757-51329 GCF_000372725.1 Emiliania huxleyi CCMP1516 | reverse complement strand
CCCCGGGGAGTGTGAGGAGGGGGCAGAGGGAGGGGGAGAGAGGGAGGGGGAAAGAGGGACGGGGAGAGAGGGAGGCGGAGTGTGAGGATGAAAGTGTGAGTAATAGGAGGAGGGGGAGGAGGGGGAGTGGGGAAGGGGGGGTGAGGCGAGGACTGCGTGGCCCCACCTGAAGATGCCTCCCTCGTACGGCGACCCGGCCGGCCCCTGGATGATGACTGAAAAGTAGCGCAAGTTGTCCGAGTATGGTGTCGCGCTGATGCCGGGCGCTGCGGCGGAATCGGCAAGGGTGAGGGGGGTTGCGGGAGAGGGAGAGGGTAGGGGTAGGGCTGGGGATGGGGGTGTTGGTGAGGGTGAGGGTGAGGGCGAGGGTGGGGGTGAGGGAGAGAGGGCGAGGGGTGAGGGAGAGGGTGAGGAGACTGGTGGTGTGACAGCGCGGGAGCGACCGGCGTTGTATGAGAAAATTGCCGTGGGCGGGTGGGAGGCGCGCCTGGCTCAGAGAGCAGGCGCTGCGTCTCCTTGACGATCCGTCGAGGCAGGAGCGATTGGTCCGCCATGGCGTATCTGCTCGAGGCACGGAAAAGGTCGGCGCGCGCGCGCGGCGGGCGTCATCGGGCGGCTGGGGGTGGAGGGAACGGCGGGGGCGGGGGACGGTGCGGGCGGCGCTGGGGCGGCGGACGGCGCGGGGATCTGGGGAGAGAACGGGCACGGCACGGCGCGCGAGAGGGCACATCGAGAAGACGTCTGGAATGGAAACGGCGGACGTGGCCTTGCGCCGGACGGAGACGCTGGCACTGGAGCGGGCGTGGAGAGGCGGCGCGGGCGGAGGAGCGGCGGCTCGGTTTAGGGCAGGGGAGGGGGGGGCAGGGAGGGTGTTGTGCGGAGAGAGCGGAAGCGCCTTGGCTCACGGCTTGTTGGCGAGCTTGTTGGTCAGGGGCGGCGCTCTGAAAAAAAGAAACACCAGGAGGCCATCCGCCACCTCCACCGCCGCTCCTTGCTCCGATACGACGAATTTGAGACGGGGGGAGAGCTGACGGACGGCAAAGGAAAGCGAATTAAGATGGGAAAAGACAGTGAGCCGCTGCGGTCGGGGAAGGGACGAGCCCTGAACGTGAAAGTAGCGCAGACATGCCTCGCGCTGCACGTCTCACACCAGTTCACACACTTTGCGGCGACGGACGGAGGAAAGGACCATGAGGACAAAATGGCGGAGGATGGAAAGTACGTGCCGAACCCTAGGGTGGCGTACGGCGTGTTCGAAGGACCGACACGATTCGGAAAGAGCGTCCCGGGGGACGCACAGGTAAAGGATCCCAACGGAATCGGACCCTGTGAGGAAGGGGAGATACGGACAGCGTTTGGGGCGGGAATGTGGGGAGGAAAGCTCCCGAACATGTGGGAGCCGATAGACGCGGAGATGTACGCGATACTCGCATTTGGAAGCTGTGACACCGACGTACTGGCCAGCGTTGTGCACGACGGCACCGAGCGCGTGAGACCCTGCGAACGTCTTGTCGTAGTGGGCAAAGATGGCGTCGCGCGTGGACTCGAGCGAAATATCTCCGCCGATGTGCTCCGCCGAGCATCCGTACTCCGAGCGAAGCTCCGCAGCAGCCTTCTCCGCCAAAGTCGCGTCCGTGTTGTACGTCATGAGCAGATCGAAGCCGCTTGCTGCGAGCGCCTCACAAATGCCCCTCCCGACCCCGCGCGTGCCACCTGTGACGATGGCGGCGCGCGGCCGCGCTTTTGCAAGCATGGTGGGAGCAAGGGTGCACAGGAGCATGCTCTGTGACAGAGAAGGTGCGGAGCGGAGTGGTTCCCAAAGAGTGTGCGTCGCGGACCTGCTCGCTACGACGGCACCTAATCTGCAAATGCCGGCGAGCGCCGCCGAGATGCAGGGGTTGCCGTCGTTGTCTCTCCCTGCGAGCGAGCGAGCGCCAACGTTTCAGGAGGCCTCTCTCTCGGTCGCCGACGCTGCATACCCGGTGGTCAAGGGCCTGACCTCAAGGGCCGTCGCGCCGCTCGCTGGTAGAGCGGTCACGCTTGCCGCGACCGGCGATCCAAAGGAGATCATCAAGACCATTGATGCGGGCCTCGACGCGTTCCTGTCGGTTCCTCCCGACCGCTTCTTTTCCACCGTGCGCTCTCTCAAGGCGGCCACTTCCGCAGCCGCGAAAGCTCCGTCCTGCAACCTCATCTGCATGCCTCCGGTGAGCAGCGTGGAGGACGTGGTCGCAAGCGCGTCCGCCATCTCGGTTACCAGCCCGGACAAGCTCAAGGCCTTCGCCTTCCAGGGCGTCATGTCGCTCGCCTCTGGCGACAAGCAGCAGTGCACTCAGGTCCTCGCCGAGACGCTCAAGTTCTCGCTGTCACTCAACAGGCGCCCGCCACTGCCTCTTCCACCACACACTGACATACGCCAGGGATCCTCCCACACACACGCCCCGCCTCGCCAATCCTCTTCGCCCAGCTCTGTCGCGCCCGCGGCAGGGACGAGCTCGTCCGGCTCAAGGACAGCATCGGCGCGCTCCTCTTTGCGATCGACAATGCTGCGCAGGCCGCCGCGCCTCCCGTCAAGCTGCCGGCCGTCAAGACCTTCCCGAAGAATTCGCGCATCGAGCAGGCCGGCCTCGAGCTGGCGGACGGGCTCTACCCGATAGTCGGCTCTCTCGAGGCCAAGGCTGTTGGCCCCCTCGCCGGCAGGGTCGTCACCCTCGCCGCCACCGGAGGCACACGCGGGAGGAGCACACACGAACGAGGTGTAGCACGTGCACCGGTGGCAGGCTGGGGCCTCACGCGCGCAACCTGGTTTGTGGAGCTCCCACACCTGTTCTGACAGAGACCTGGCCGTTCTGACAGCGTTCTGACAGCGTTCTGACAGTGTTCTGACAACGTTCTGACAGCGTTCTGACAGCGCAAAATCCTCCCCTCTCTTCACAGCTCAGGGGCTCTGACATTCCCAGTTGCCCTGCTCCTTCCCTCTTCCTGTTTTCAAGTCTCCCTCCCTCCGACCGAGCCACGGACGGACGGACTCACTCAACACACACACACGCACACAGTCACACACAGCACACCCTCCCAAGGCGACACTCTCACGGTGAGGCGTAGGCCCTGTTCTGACACAAACTTAGTCCCCGTTCTGACACAAACTTCAACTTTCAACTTCGAGCCAAGTTCTCCTGTTGAAAAAAGAAATGACAGCACCTCGCTGCCGCGAGAGAGTCGAGCGCGCAGCAACGGTCGTCCGTTGTCAGGGTGGCAACGCCAAGGCCGCCATGCCGCTGTATAGCAAACGTGCTCTTGCGATGGTCAGCAGTGCACACAGCCCCGCGACGCAAACGAACCGCGGTCCGCGGTCCCAGGGGCTACCGGTTCGACGCAGCACAATGGGCAAAGCGCGAGCCCGGCGGTTCAGTCAGGCTGGAAGGCTGCATCCAAGACGGCAGCCTCGGTTATTGCGCGACTGAACGTGTCGCTTGCGCCGCCGCCGCGCCGCTCAATGTGTCACACCCTGGCAAACGAATCACCCTTTCACTGCAACACAACAGCAACACAACGAGTGAAGACTTCAGCTTGGACTTGCCTGACCGGACTGCCTCGGGCTGACTGCTCTTCGGCCGATCTTGCAGATGTTCACACTTGGCCCGCTTTCGCGTGCTGGCAACGTGCTGACAGTACCCTACCCACAAACGTGTTCTGACAGCGTTCTGACAGCGTTCTGACAGCGTTCTGACAGTGTTCTGACAGCGTTCTGACAGCCGTTCTGACAGCTTTCCGACGGTAATTTACAGTTAAGGCTCACCATCTGGTCTGAATAGAGGAGCGCGATGGCAGTGTCGGTTATAGCAGAAAGATTCCTGCATTCGCTCCACTACAAAAAAAGTCCGGTGGGGAACCGACATCCTGGCCCCGAATGCCGTGCTCTCTAGGTAAGGTGTGGGAGCTCCACAAACCAGGTTGCGCTTCCCCTCCCCGGACCACGCAGACCCCAAAGAGATCATGAAGACCATCGACACAGGCGAGCCGGCCAGGGCGCCAGGCTCGGCCTGACGCAGCGGTGTTCACACCGAGCCGAGCCGAGAGCGCCGAGCCCGTAGGCCTCGATGCCTTTCTGTCGGTGCCGGCGGGCCGCTTCGTCGCCGCCGCCCGCGCGTTCAAAGCCGCGACGGCGGAGAGGTAGGGGGTCGGATGGCCAACGCACTGGTCTGCGTGCCGCCCCTCGCCACCGTCGAAGAGGTAGCGGGTCGGATGGCCAACGCACTGAGCGTCACCGACTCGACCAAGCTCAAGGTTTTCGTCTACCAAGCCGTCCGCTCCATACAGTCGGGCGACCCGCAGCAGCTCAAAGCGGCCGCTGCCGAGGCGCGCCGATTCGAGGCGTCGCTCAACCAGGCCGAGGTGCGGCGCGTGACGCGCTCCGTCTTCGACTTGCTCGACGCGGCGGGCGCGGATCTCTCGCCGTCAGAAGTGGCGTGGGTGAACGGGTTTGTTGGGCTGACGTAGCGCTAACGTTGGGCTGATTGATCATGCAATTACCAACAAAGAAGCACGACGACCGCTTTTTCCGGGGTCCGGGCGCCCCAGGCCCAGCGCCCAGCCCCAGTCCCGTGGCCCGTGCTCAGTTGATTGATAGGAAGGCGAAACACAGTCCGACCAACGAGCAACGACTGGGACACCAACGCGGTATGGGTGGACGCGCCCTGTGTCATAAATAGAACGGACACACCAAACAAGGGGTGGGAGAAGGACAGGGTGGTCCCCACCGACAGGCGACAGCGCCGCGCTGCTCGACCTCGAGGCCGAAGACGCAGTGATCTCACGACAACGTCGAAAAAGAAAAAATGAGGGAGATGCATATGGCTCGGAGCGACCTTCTTTCACACCTCGGCGATGCTGGACTTGGGCAGGATGAGGACATGCACATGCACAACATGACATGTACATGTGCACGTTGTGTGTGCCAGAAGAAGAATTTCAAAGCACAAAGGGCTAGTTCCAATTCACTCTGACACGCTAATCTTGAAAACGCGTCCAACGGAGCTCCGTGTTGCTCCCAGCGGAATCCCCCGCGCTTCCTGCGGCCATGGCCGATGATACTAGTATGAGAGGTCATCTGGCTACCGCGAGCGCGACTCAACTCGCCGACGTCGTCCGATGATTGTGCCTCAAAGTCAGCCTCCGGAGGCTATCGTGGGGTCGAGCCGGCGGTAGCCGTGACATGTGGTTCCACCACCCCTCGCAGGCTTTGCCTCTGACCGCCACCGTTCCCAGGCTGCCTAATGGGATGGAAAGAAAGGCTGGGCGAGCGTATAGAAGCGTGCTCGACCTCGTCTTGGCAACCTGCACGGCACCGCTGGTGGGCGCGATGAGCGTCGTTCCACCTGACCCGAGACGGGTCGCAGGCGTCGTACCGAGCGCGTCGAGACCGTGTCCTGATGTGATCTGCACGGGTGAGTCACGTCGGCGTCAAAGGAGCGACGTGCGACCTGTCAGAGCTTGATCTCCGATCTCAGCGGCGTCGAGTCGTCTCCGGCGCGCGACAAAGGTACATACCCAGGACGCGCAGAGGCAGCTG